>NC_090269.1:366330461-366622961 GCF_040414725.1 Anabrus simplex | reverse complement strand
AATTTAAGGGATTCCTGAATAATAAATACTTTCCCTTTCGTTAAAATTCTTAATGTCTAAATGAATATGATCAGTAACCAATGGCATGTGCTGTCAGCTCATATTTCATAAATACACTGATTTTACTAGCTGTGCAGTGATTAGATAAAGTTTCTAAATGGGTTCCGCCGTATATTGAATATTTCTTTAAATTCAATTTTTTGATAGTTAAGGTAACTTTTTAAGAAAAGAGTATTGTGCTGGGAAAAGAGATATTAGAAATATAGACGCCCATAAAAGAGTACACGTACTCTTAAAAGGTGCGTCCGGCAACTCCACCCAAAATATCGTCGCTGCCGGGACAGAACCTCCAATGTGAAATATTTTATCTTAGAACTTTGGCCGGTTCTGTCATCCAAGGTGCAATATTGTGTGACTATTGTCAAGGCATTCTCGCTCTTCATAATGTATGTGCTGCGGGCCAGTATATCTCCAAAAATATTATCACATAGGAGGTTTTGTTCCGGCAACGACGATATTTTGGGTGGAGTTGTCGAACGTACCTTTTAAAAGTACGTGTACTCTTTTATGGGCGTCTACATTTCTACGAACACGGGGTAAAGTACTGTATGAGAGAGTACTCCCGTTGACTATTTGAACTGAGCAGCGCAGTGCAACGAGCACAGTTCTTTCCGTCGAACACAGTGTTCGTCTGTGTATCTGACGCAGAGGAATAGGCTCTCGTGTCCGGCTATTGTGAGTGAACGTCGAGTCTCAGGAGCAGCGTGAGAGATTTCGTCTGCGTGTCGGCACGGCTGCTGTGAGTGTACGCACAGTGTACGACATACGGTATTGAAGACTGTGTAGTTCGCGGGCTGTGAAATAAGTGACTGTGATAGTGTGCAGCAAGAATAACTGCAGAACTGACTCAGACTACACGTGACAGTTGAGGAAGTGGGTGTAGTGTGAATGTCATTGTTCTAGTTTGTGAGCGATAATGTGAAAAATCTAATGAGTGAGCAGTATGAGCAGAGAGAGAGAGAGAGAGAGAGAGAGAGAGAGAGAGAGATCGTGAACTGGTGTAATTATGTGCCGGTGTAGTTGTGTAACAAGTTATTTAACTCCACCAATTGTGTGTTTATTTACCAATCCGCCTACGCGTAACATTATAACCACAAATTTGATCAGCGGTACAATTCAGTACTTTTTGGTGTATACGGATGGTGGACCCTTCTAAATTAACGATCATCGGCGTAAATCAATCTTAGACCTTTTAAAGCCCAATGTTGATATGTTTACGAAATTTAACTCCTATTTTTCCCGAGAAACCTTTTCTCATTTAGACAATTTTTGTAACATACATATGCAAAAGTTACGTCGTTATCTTGTGCAGAAGGTTTTTCATTAGCAGTTAATGTTGAGCTTGCGAACCAGATAATGTATGTTTTTTCCGACGACATCAACAATATTACGCTTTTGAAACCACAATGGGAATGAACTTCACGCTAGAAGAAGGGGAAGGGTTTCCATTTTACCCTTGCAAAGTTATTAACCTGTTGGTTTTGGTTCTTTGCCAGAAGATATCAATCCTAATAATTTGAACCACTTTCTATAGCATATTTTGCTCGTATTACTTAACATCTTGCAGCCACCCAGGAACGTACTATTTCAAATATAAATTGTATAACATGAAATATTAATCAATTACAATATACATTCATTTGAGTTATCACAATAGAATCAGTGTATAATAGTATTAAGAACAATGTTCGATGGATTTATAAGTATAATTTCTTAGGGACAAAGTGGAGGAATTCCGATCACTAAGCGATTAAAAACTTAATAGGAACAAATGAAGAAATATGGATGGTTGTGTATTGATATCTTTTGAGTTGCACATGGAAGTACAGGAAATATTATAATCGTCATACTGAAAATATAGATTGCACAATACCTACAATTGATCGGAGTTGCCCCAACACATGCATGGGCAATTCCGATCACCTATTTAGAACCATAAGAAAGACACATAAATAAATAAATAAATAAATAAATAAATAAATAAATAAATAAATAAATAAATAAATAAATAAATAAATAAATAAATAAATAAATAAATACATAAATAAATAAATAAATAAATAAATAAATACGTACAACATAATTATAGACCGTTATGCCTCTCAGTGTTCAGTCTGCAAGCTTCTGTGAGTTTACTAAACGTCGCCACAATCCTCTGTTTGCAACTAGTGCTGTGGCATAATTTAGTTCTATACCTCTTATCTTCAGATCGTTAGAAACTGAGTCTAACGTCGTCTTGGTCTCCCCGTACTTCACTTACCCCCCATAGCAGAGTCCATTATTCTCTTAGGTAACCTATCCTTCTCCATTCGCATCATATGACCCCACCACCAAAGCCAGTTTATACGTACAGCTTCAGCCATCAAGTGCATTCCTAACTTAGGCTTTATCTCCTCATTCCGAGTATCACCTTGCCATTGTTCCCACCTGTTTGTACCAGCAATCATTCTCGCTACTTTCATGTCTGTTACTTCTAACTTTTAAATAAATAAATAAATAAATAAATAAATAAATAAATAAATAAATAAATAAATAAATAAATAAATAAATAAATAAATAAATATTATAAAATAAAGTCGATCTGGACCAATCTATATATAAAGGTATGAAAATGAAAATAGACGTGAATTAATGAGGCACTTACAGAAATCTCAGAAATTTGAAACTTGGTACCGGAGTAGGTGATGACAAACGATCCCCAGAAAAATCGAAAATTCTCAAAATTCCCTGAAGGGGTCACGATGGGGACTTAACATTTTGAGTTTCAGCATAAGAACACAGTCGTATAATTTATCCAAAGCGACAACTTACAGGTTTCGCGGGATTAAAAAATGTTCAAAATTTTTCTAATTTATATCCCCCTTCCGCGCAAATCAAGATGGCGGCACAATCTGCCAGACGAGCTATAAATTTGAAAATTGGCGACATTATAGATTTTAGTCTGTAAGCGATGGAAAAATTCCAAGATGTTCTAATTCTTCACCTTTTACTCCCAAAAATATCGAAATATTGAGGCAATATTAATGACTACGCAGACATTCCATTTGAGGCATTTGTAGGCTAAGCGGTAAGTCGTATCACAAAACGGACGGCACAATCTCAGTTCAATTTAGAGTGATATGCAACTTTGGTGCTATGCTGTTTTGTCGTATATCTCCCTTATACGTTAGATTTGGCTGTATTTCTGGATTATTCACAAATTTGTTGATTTTTACACGTATATTTTATTGTTTGACATACTTATAGAAAAGACAGAGTCATCAAGTTTGGTGCACATATTGACACGACTAAATGCCATATGTGAACCTAATTTTATGATTCTAGCTTATACATAAGTATGCAAAAATAATGTAAAACTTTAAAAGTGTGCCCAAATTTCACCCTATTCCAATTTTCGAACTCAATCTAACCCATAAATATGGGAGATACGTACGAGAAAATGTTTAGAAACAAGCATGTAGAAGGATAAAAGGGGTGTCTGATGGCGCAAACCGTTTGTTGATATGAAGCACCGTTCAGAAGCAGTAAATCTCGAAGTGGAGGTCTGCACTTTTAAACGTGCTCATGCTTATCTGTCATCTATATAAAATAGTAATGACCGTGTGTCTGTACATTGACTAATTTGAGGAAATTTCCCTACAGCTATCCGTTTCAGGTGTAATAGTGACCATCTGCATATTTTTTACATTTAGTGTCTGTTTGTCGGTTTGTCTGTTTGTTTGATTGAGTTCTTATAACTTGAAAACTACTGGATGTAAGTTATTTCTTCCAAATTTGATAATTAGAATCCATTTGTCATTGGGTAGGTTTTAGGAACAATATTATTTCTGAATACTGAAATTACTGGGGGTTTATACGAATCTGAAACCATGATTTTGCACTCCCCCAAAATGTGCACATCCAGAATTAATGGAAATCTATCGTCCTTAATGGAAATAAATAATAATGACCATCTGCGTATATTTTAGCTTTAGTATCCTGAAAGTCCTTCTTGTTAACTCTCTTTTCCAAAATCAAGATTACCGGGCGAGTTGGCTGTGCGGTTAGGAGGGCACAGCTGTGTGCTTGCATCTGGGAGACAGTGGGTTCGAATCCCACTGTCGGCAGCCTTGAAGATGCTTTGCCGTGGTTTCCCATTTTCACACCAGGCAAATGCTGGGGCTGTACCTTACTTATGGTCACGGCCACTTCCTTCCCATTCCTAGGCCTTTCCTATCCCATCGTCTCCATAAGACCTATCTGTGTAGGTGCGACGTAAAGCAAAATAGCATAGCAAAATCAAGATTGTGACACAATCTGTCAAACGAGCTAGAAAATTTAAATTTGGCAAAATGATACGTTTTAGCCCTTAACCGACGGAAAACTTCCAAGATTTTTAAAATTTTTAACTTTTTATCTTCGAAGAATATCGAAATATCGCGGAAATTCTAATGGTGGTGCAGACCTTCGTTTCGAGGTATTTCGTGCCTAAATGGTAAGTCCTATCACAAAACGGATTGGAGTGACCTACAACTTTGGTCCTATGACTTTTTCCCTATTTCTCAATTGTAAGTAAATTTTGCACTTTTTACATGATAATTCATACGTTGAGTCACTTATAGGAAATATAGAATCACCAAATTCTACACGATCATTGGCCCACACAGTAGCCATATGTGAGCCGAATTGTATGTTTGTAGCTGTCACATAATTATCTGAAAAGTAATGCACTAGCAGACACTCTTACCCAACATTTTACCCTATTCAACATTACTAACTCAATCTCACCCATAAATATATGATATACGAGAAAATATCATAGGACCAGCTATTTAGACCGCTAAATACGGCGACTTATGGTACAATCTGTTTGTCGATATGACGTAACGTTTAGCAGCAGTTAATCTGTAAATGAAGATCTGAAATATTTTAAACATGCAGATACTTTTGTATGTCGTATATATATATATATTGATGTCGATTTGTGGCAATCATGAAAGGGTGTGTCTGCTATTGTAATCAGTACTTCTCACATCGACTTTGACTGGCAGTAGGCATGGAGTTGTTTTCCAACTCCTGTTTAATTAGAATTTTTAGGAGGGCCCACCATCGAAAAGAAAAATTCCCTTCTCGATTTCACTTGCAGAAAGCAAGGGAGCAAGCAATTTTGTTCAAATCTCCCCTACCCGATTGTGTTTGGCTGTGGGCATGGGTGACCGCCATTATGAACAAATGAACCCATCTAAAATGTGACTGGCATTAGGCATAGTGGTCTGCTATTTTAATGGAAACTCGCCAACTCGGTGTGACTGGCAGTAAGCTGGCTGACATTAGAAAAAGAGGCCTGCCATTATAATGATAACAGCACAACTCAATTTTGATTGGCATTGGGGAAGTTTCTCGCCATTATAATAAAAACTCCTCAACTGCAATCTGTCTGGAAGTAGGAAAGGGGGGCCTGCGATTGTAACGAAAACTTTCCAAATCTATTGGATAACGCTAAGAGACATACAATTTAAAAAGAAATCTTGTTTACTGCATGCACAGTAATTTACTCCGATACCCGTGTTCAATGTAGAATACCGTAGCGAAGCACGGGTACGTTTGCTAGTAAATAAATAAATAAATAAATAAATAAATAAATAAATAAATAAATAAATAAATAAATAAATAAATAAATCACTGATCAGTCACTTAAAACAATAACATATTTTGGTGTGTCATAGCCATTGCACGCTGCATGGACCCGGTCTGTTCATAGAGTGCACCTATACCACAGTGCCTTGTCCTGGACTTCATCTCTACGTATGATGCACATGACTTTCTAGCTGAAAATTGTAGTCTCTGTGTCATTGTCACAGAGATTAAGAGATGCAACATCTTTCTCTGACCATCTATCATTGACAATCGTACTTAACCCAACTTGCCGCATTGGAAATTACACATCACCACCACTTAACGAAGTTAACTACAACATATAAACTCATATTATCACTTTCCCTAGTATCACATTCTGTAAATTATTGTAATAATTCTCAAATACGTGTAGCTTACTTGACAATTATTGACTCAACTTTAGGATAAGAAAGATCACAAAACACAGACCGTGCGTCAGACTGCAAACAAGCTGCTCCACTGGAGGCTTCAAACGCATGCCTGTTGCTGACAGCGCTATAGAGAACACTGCTCTCATTCCCGCTCCTGAATAAAAAGTCGTTACCTCCTTGATCGACATTCCCCCACGTTATCCCTATAGTTCGTATTTATGAAATGAAATGGCACTTTGTATTACTTCAGGCATGCGTAATAGTTATTTTCGTAAGACAAGTTCAGTCTGTTATATTCAAGATTTGTTTACTGTGCTGTGGGTTCTTTCTTTTTCATCCCTTTCCTTTCTCTCTGTTTCCCCCTTTCTTTTATTTTTAGGTGTTTAGTAAATTTTTAGTGGATTTGTACAGAACTTTAGGGGCACTTCAGTTTCAGATGTTAGCAACACTGATCTTGGTAAACTGAACTCCAAAGACGGTGTGACTCAAGATAGGAAGGCCATATAAATTAAATACCAGTTTCCATGGTTTCCGTGGTTGAAAATGATTGAACTATAAACGGAAGCCATGATTTGTGATACACTAATGAATGTAGCCGTCACCTTAGTTGAAAGAATATAGCAATCTCTCTGATCTCTTGAATTGTTCTGCGTGTAAAAAGTTTTTATTCACGAAAAGCATACGTATCATTAAAATTATATTAATACTATTTAATGGTTGAAAGTTGTAGGCATATTTGCTACGACATTCGTAAATACCTAGAGTAGGACAGGAGTTTTTTATACTCAGATATTACAAGAAGTGTACCCGATCGAAGAAGCCAGGCAATACGTCTGAGGATGTCATCAACGCGTCACCTTAATATCTGCTGGCCATTTGGCTCGCTATTCAAATCTGACGACGTTTAAGGTTTTAATAAATCCAGAGATACAGGAAGATAAGTGTGGGATAGGGTGATGGGACGTGTTATATACTACTAACATTAGCAAATAATTATCTAAACACGATAAATTACATTAGTTTGGATTTATTACCCTGTTTGTGTAAGGTTTATCTTTATTATTTCTCCAAATAAAATTTGTGTGGACAAGCAAACTTTAATGTGTTTGGAGAAAGGAAAACGCTTCGACCTTCACTATCGAAATGTTTGCTCCGTTAAACTAACGTATCTGTGTATTAATTTTTCATGCCAAGTCATCCACTTGCACTGAATGAAACTTGAAATTCTTCACATAAATTTTAAATACTTCGTCCTCCTTAGACTGACAGCTTCTTTTAACATTATATGAAGTTTCTTGTACAGTTCTGAAATCTTCGAGTTCCTCCTTCCACAGCTTTGCAAAGATTCCCTAACATCTCCAATCAAATCTCTCACAAACTTGCTAATAAATTTCCCGTCATACGACACCACTATGACTTAAAGAGGTACTTATGTGGAGAGGACGTCCACTCCTGAAGCGTTCACGTAATCGGACTACGTCCATCATCCAACAGTCGATAAAGAGGAGCTGATATGAGTTACGGCACAGGATCGGAGCGAACATGATTTATAACTCCTGACTTTGAGAGCTTGTCGATTAAGAAGATGTACGAAGGAAGTTTAAACAAATTTGATGTATGGTGTCCAATGGTTGCTCTCTTTTGGGTGAACATTGGCACGTGAACACTTAAACGAATTGTAACGCATTTATTCTATATGTCATATGCTATAGGTTGTGAAACTTGGGTTGCATACAGAAGGCACTTACTATGCCTGGAAAAATACGATCAATGCTTCATTACGAGAATCCTAGGAATAAAATGGCAGGACATACGCACTAACATAATGTAGCAAGCTAATACAACATTAGGCTCTTTTAATAAATCACCTGCGTCGATGGACAGGTCACGTAATTCGAATGTATGAGTCACGTTTGCCAATACAAATCATGTATTGTCAGTTGAAGGTCGAAGAGAAAAAACAGGGTGGGCAACAAAAACGCTATAAAGACGTTCTGAAGGCGAATCTAAAGAAACGTAAAATTTATCCTGAAAATTAGCAGGTTGCAGCATCCACTCGTCCAGAATGGCGTTGCCTCGTCCACCAAGGGCATCTACTCTTTGAACTACAACGGAGGAAACTTCTGGCCGACAAACGCAATACTAGGAAATAACGTATGGATAGCAGAAATATCAGCCCTCAAGGACCAGTGGCTACCCAAGACACCGTGTGCCAACATTGTGGAAGAGTCTGTGGTTCCAGAATAGTATTATATAGCCATCAAAGAACTGAGGTGATTTGAAATTTATCTTCGGAGGACAATAATACTTATTAACGAGCGATAGCCTAATAATAATAATATAAATAAGGTATTTTTATGATATTGGGCAAAGGAAATTGTCAGAGGATATTTTCACTTCACTAATTAAGATTTCTTTGAAACATTAACCTGAGAGGTTATTACGTGCGAAATTATTTCCAAAGTAGATATATATAGCTTAATAATGAAATTATGTGAAATTATGTCTGTTTCTTTCTCAATTATAACAAAATTACTGGGTCAGTTGAGCAAAAATTAGGTAATTTCAGAAACGTAAAATGCACACTAGAACTATTTGACTTTTCTGCACACTTTATATATTATGGTTGTGACCCAAGGGAGAACTAATGAGTAGCACCCGGATTTTGAAGACGTATTTGAAAAACTAGTTATTGGTTTCACCTTGTTAATACCTATAAGTTTATTCACAATTCAAAGTTGTAAAAGAAATTAAAATATCAGTATGTGTTTCGGCCTCATTATGCCATCTATAGCTGTCTAGAATTAACTAAAAATTAATATGCTAAAAGTTACAAAAAATGAATAAAATTCACACTCATATAATATACGGTATTTATAAACTAAAATAAGTAAATGTCGAATCATCATGAAATGAAGAAGTCGCTAGATGTAATGTGATGAACTCAGAACAGTTCTACGCAAAATGACGATGATGTAATTAAAAGTTTCTTCTGTCCTTAAAATTTGTTCCATGCAAAAAATAATGACAGTTGATTCAGTAAAATTGATGTTTAACTTAACATAAAAAGTTCTAAAATGTTACAAATTCACTAATGTAGATTTGTTATTTTAATAAGATGCTTTAAAACTTTGAATTGTAAATAGACGTATATGTATTGACTAGGTGGAACCAATATACTAGTTTTTCAACTTATAGCTTATAACATAATTGTCAATACTGATCCAAAATGAAATTTATTTCATGTTGATGACATGTTATCTTTTTATTGAGTGGTCATGTACAATGCTCAAAACACTGTTCATGGCACCCCGATTGCAAACATATACTTTTTATTTTGCATTATTTGCATTTTCTTTCATTTCTTGGTTGTTTTTAAATTTTAAGAGCATTTTATTTGATCGTGGACAATGTTTCGGACATATTTTAGAGATTTTTGTCTTGTTAGGTCATTTTGGTCCCGTTTGTCATGTTACCACATTATTTTATGAAATTACATCTGAAAGCTGTAACTAATAGTTATACAACTATTGAATCTTGATCTTTCGAGTCTTTATTTCTCAATCGTATTTATATTTTAAATGTTGTAGAAATTAATTTAAGCTGTTTCTTATAATTTTTACAATGTTTTTCTGGACTGTGATTTCACAAATTTTCTTTTATTATTTTGAGTTATTTTCAAACTGTTTTTTCTCAACCCATATTCATTGTATTGTGTATTATTTGTATCCGAGCAGCCTCCAAATAATAATATGTACTTTTTAAATTTTTGTCTAACCAATAATTTTCTCAAAGGGTTTTTAACATTGATTTTTTAACATAATTTTTGACATTTTATAATGCATTTTCTTAAATTTTATGTCATTTAATAAAGTAATTTTAAGTTCATATTTTAATATTATCTACGTCATTAACATCCTGGCCTTACTAATGAAAGCCAGCCACCTTCGTAGATAACATTATCTCGAATTCCATGAAGAAGTCGGATGCCTCTCCGAAGCCGGATCGACACGTTGAGCTGACATCACAGAGATCGGCCGAGCTAAAGCAGCTATTATGGTGATCGACCGAACTGTGAGGTTTGAGGACAACCAACACCAGCCAAAGAATCTTCTGTGATGAGAAAAAAGTCATCTACGAACCATGCTTTGACGACCATAATAACAGATACAGAATACAAAATTGGTAAACGTTGGTCTGATATTAGGTGCCGGAGGGACTATACCTAAAGAATCTCTGGACTTCTGGAGGAAGATTAAAACATCTCGATCTACCATCCAGTCTGTAGCAGAAAAGCAAAGCAAAGTAAAGGAAAGTCACCTCCGTACAGGCCATGAAGGCCCTTGGAGGAGTGGAAGGTAAATGCTTCCACCATTGTTAACCTCGGCACCTGATGGGGTAGAGTGGTTAGCTCTATGCCCGGCCACATTTGCCCCCAGAAATTAACCTGGTACTCATTTTTGGTGTAGACTGAGTGAACATCAGGACCATATGTACCTCCGGAAGTGGAAATCTTGTTTCTTAAATTTTACGACTCCCTGACGGGGATTCGAGCCCACGTCCTTCCGGGCGAGCCGAGCACGCCTTGACCGCCTCGGCCAGACAACCCATAGGCTGTAGCAGACTCGGTGCTAAAACATTCGCTATCGGTTATCAATAGAGCCCACATTATTTTGTAATTACTTTTTCCATTCCTGAAAATTAAAAATTTTGGCGATTGGGAGTTCTGATATGCTTATATCAGTATTTCATTTCGTATACGTAGGCAAGTCATTAAGTATCTGCAATTTTGGTCTAATTATCTTTAGGTTGGCTCTATGGCGTTGTGTGCTCATCTGCCTCTAGATGGCACTGTTGTGTACGCCTGTGGTAGGTTTCAGCGTTATCAGATTAGTGCAGCTTGCGCAAGATGTACTGATCTGATAACGATGAAACCTACCACAGACGTAGACGACGGTGCCGTCTAGCGACTGGTGATCACACAACGCCATAGAACGAATGTAAAGACAATTAGAGCAAAATTGCCGATACTTATTGACTTGCCCTCGTATTTTCAGTAATGTTACTTTTTTTTACATATTATGTGAATAATGTAAAACTTATTTGCATATCTAGGTAATTATTCATTTCTAAATATGTGTCTGCTCGTTTAATTTTCGGACTATAATAAAATATTGGCGAATTTCATCTACTAATGTTTCAATTACAAAAGTTGAATTTAAAATTCCTGTAAAATTGGGGTTTCTAACCCTTCGCCTGTGCAATACAGTAGGTCCGAATACCTAAACTGCATAAAACATCACTAATCCTTTCTGAGAATCTTGCATGTTTAGGTGCATTTCATTGGTCAGAGTTTCTAACAAACTTCTTGCAGCTTGAAACCAAATTTATTCAACCTCTGTATCTATTAGTACGATCGTTAGTGGCGAACAAGAAGAGCCCACGGAAGATATTTCACCTAGCTAGTTTTATCATGTAAAATATACGCTTCGTGCGATGTTGAACAGTTCTTCCCAGCCTACAAGGGAATTTTATCGGATATGCGCCAAAGCATCACAATGGAAAACAAGGAGAAGTACTCGTGTGTCACACTTTATTTAAAACAGTAGACCATATACATTATCTAATGCAACAACGAAAACTTTCTCATAAAATGTGGTGCTATTTAATATTATTTTACTCTCTTATATCATAAACATTATTCGAATTAAAAGGAATATGCAAACATTTTTATAAATTTAGAGCATTAATGCTATTACACATTTTACTAATATTAAATATTTTTATTACATATTTTATGAATATTGGGACTCCATGGCTCAGGTGGCAGTGTGCCGACCTCTCATCGCTGGGTGCTTTGGTTCGGATCCCGGTCACTCCATGTGAGATTTGTGCTGGACAAAGCGGAGGCGGACATGTTTTTATCCGGATACTTCGGTTTTCCCTGTCATCCTTCATTCCAGCGACACTCTACAATATCATTTCATCTACCAGTCATTAATTATTGTCCTAGGGGAGTGCGACAGGCTTCGGCAACCGGCACAATTTATGTCCTTGCCGCTAGATGGGGCCTTCATTCATTTCATTCCTGACCAGGTCGAATGACTGGAAACAGGGCGTGGATTTTCATTTTCATTTTGTGAATATTACATATTTCGATGATATTTACAACATTTTTATGTACAGACTAGGTGAAGACAACCCGCTTCATTGGGTATTTTTGTTCATCCATTCAGTAGTATCTATATAATACAGAAAACGTGCATTAAAAGAACACTCTTTTTCTCTTTGTTCTTTTATTTTTTATTCTTTTTCGGATTACATAAATATCTTACGTTCGAAGTCATTTCATAAAAATACATTCTTATAGACTACATTTGATGTCTTGTTGTCTAATGCATGCACAAACAGATTTTCTGCTTGGACGACACGGGAGAAAGCAACGTAGAGCTGACGAGGTGTGAAACAAAGTAATTTAGCAATTATGGAACGTTTGACCATGAACCTTGTTGATAAGCACTGGAAATTGTAACCGTTTGAGAGAAAATGACAAATCATTTGAGATCAATGGAATTCATGGTATGAAAACCGATTTTTCCTTTTTCTTTGTCGGCTAGGATTACTGCCTCAATGATATTGTTAAGGAACTGTTTCAGTAAGTATTGCTATATATTCCGAAATTACAGAAAATACTCACAGATGTAGTCAAGCAGCAAACTGTTATGGTTCTGAGATCACCACACTCCTGCGAGATGAATCAAAGATGGTATATAAAACCAAGGAGTACACATCACAGTCTTATAGAGTACATTCTCACTCCAGTCCTTCCAGTGTATTCTCACTCATTTTAATACATTCAATGACGAAGTCAGCCAGTGCCAAGCCCCACATCTCCCACACCACCACAGCTAGAGACACTCAACCACTACAGTGTTTGATGGGAGACTCAAGACTACTACCACATACAAACACCAGTGGTCTGCGATGAGTATTTGTGGCTGCAAGGTGAAATATATGAACGCATACGTTTATTTTTATATCTAGTAGGCCACTTTCAACCCGATATCTCCCACACCACCACAGCTACATACACGCAACCACTACATTGTTTGATGGGAGACTCAAGACTACTACCACATACAAACACCAGTGGTCTGCGATGAGTATTTGTGGCTGCAAAGTGAAATATACGGACACACACGTCTATTTTATATATATTTCGCACTTTGATTACATAAAATTGCGGGCCCCAGTTATGACAAATCACTTGTATTACACGACATGACCCACTTTATATGCTAAAATTTTCAATAAAACGCAGGTCGGCGGATGCAGAGTGGGTTTCGCCCACAAGTAGCCACGGCTGGTCCGTGGTGGGACAGCTCTGCACTCCGACCGGCTAGCCGAGCAGAAGAGGGGTGGCCACGGCTCTACGTGGCTCTATCCCTCTGCATTCAGGAGGCAGAAAGGGGCTGTTCCCCACCGTCTGCTCTCCTGAGAATGGTTTCCCGTGGTTTTCCATTCTCCTGAACTAAGGTGAATACCGGGACAGTTCTTAGTATAGGCCACGGCCGACAAACCTCTCACCTTCTCCGATACAAATTGCCTGGCCGGAGAAACGGCATCACGGTCTAGGAGGCCCGACTTCCTCTTCAGAGGAGGAATGGGAACAATTAGTAGTAGTAGTAGTAGTAGTAGTAGTAGTAGTAGCAGTAGTAGTAAAAAGCAGGACAGGGAATCGAACAGGTAACCGCCATGCTCTGTACCAGATAGGATCCTGGTTGCTACAAATACCAATAACACATACACAAAGTATAAAGTGCACTGTAATAATCACGTTCTGTTTGAACTGATTAGGAAGCCGACCGGTTCGTTCCCTTAATAGAGACGGCTATCTGTTGGATATTCTCTGTCTGGCCGTGGTGGTAATTTGTAAGTAGTAAAATACTACCGTACCAGGGAATGTTTTATGTACCGGTACTAAAAACAAAATGATGGGTAAACATTGATGCAACCGCGTGTACTTAGAATTCAATTTTCTACAACAAAACTATATAAATATTTTTCGTAACTTAAAATGATATCGCAGGAAATTACGCTTTTCGTGTTAAATAATGCCCGCTGTCCAGGGCATTACTAATTGGACTGAATAATTTGAACAATAAACGAGTAGTGAATAATAGCAATTCGTAATTAACTGTAGTTAATATTTAATCAATTATTGAGTTAAGCTCTGTCCTGTCTCTGGCCACTCATATCCGCTAGATGAGATTTACTGCTGCAATTGCGAAAGAAATAACTATCTGCCAATGACGAGTTCAACAGACAGTCATAAATAAGTATAGTGTTTAGGGGTGGCAATGTTTGTCAGTAGGATTATTATGTGAACTGCATATAAAGGCTTGTACTTCTGCATTTTATGTTTTCAACGACTTGTAATCCACGCTTTGATGCGTTTCTGAAACGAGATATTATGTAAAATTTATACCAATATGTTATATAAATGCTAAACCGACGATTTGCTTTCCAAATAGAATTTCATTTTAAAATGGATGTTTAACATGGACATGTTTTGGGGTTGGGAGCCTATTTGGAATTAACGTCTTCAATTTAGTGTAGAAAAATTCTTGTGGATATAAAATCGACAGTGTGGTAACTAGGCAACAAGTGTTCGTTACCTTCTTATTACCGTGTGCCAGAACTCGGCCTTCAAACAGCAGGTACAAATGGCACCGTGTTTTAAACGAGTTTCCACTGTATTCGACTGGCATTTCGTCTAGGTCACAGCAAAATCCCTTAAAATAACGTCCCCGAAAGGAGTCTTCGTTATCTATGAACATTAGGTTAGTAGTATAATATTATATACTGTACCCGTATGTGTAAATAATCGGATATCTAGGTTCGATGTTTCGATCTTCTTGTCAGATTCAGTTATATTAAACGATGACGCACCAGCCTAGACAAATATTTTTTTTAGTAGTAGTAGTAATTTATTTGACATTACAGGCTGTTCGCCCAGATACATGTTCACAGTGCCGGATTACAAGAAACAGAAAGAACCATTAAAATAAACGAAACTAAACAATTATAAACAGATCTATAAACACATCAGCTAAATCTACTGAGAGGTCTCTTACATGGGCGGATGACCAGTCCACATGTAAGGGCCAACCCTGCAACCTTATAATCTAACAACTAACTTGGTGGCCCCCCACACGAGCGGGATACCAGTCTCCATGCAAGGCACCACCCCTAGACTAAATCTACTAAGTTGCTACTACATGAAACAGAAAGGACCATTAAAACAAACGAAACTAAACAATTATAAACAGATCTATAAACACATCAACTAAATCTACTAAGCGGCCTCTTACATGGGCGGATGACCAGTCCACATGTAAGGGCCAACCCTGCAACCCTATAATCTAATCCTAAAGTAAAAACAAGAACTAAAATTTAGAACATCTACCGCTACTGCCCGGCCGTGTCATCACCCCTGGTGAGAAGAAGCCGCCCTCCCGATGATGACACGACCGGCCCTATCCGTGAGGCCCTAAGGACGACCTCCAGAACTTACCAGATGACCGTGTGTTTCTCTCACCATTTCATTGCGGCCGGCCACGTAAAGCTGGAGCCACTCTCTTCCCTACCAACTAGATCTACTGAGCGGTCTCTTACAAGGGCGGATGACCAGTCCACATGTAAGGGCCAACCCTGCAACCCTATAATCTAACAACTAATTTGGTGGCCCCCCACACGAGCGGGATACCAGTCTCCATGAAAGGCACCACCCCTAGACTAAATCTACTAAGTTGCCAGAAAGAACCATTAAAACAAACGAAACTAAACAATTATAAACAGATCTATAAACACATCAGCTAAATCTACTGAGAGGTCTCTTACATGGGCGGATGACCAGTCCACATGTAAGGGCCAACCCTGCAACCTTATAATCTAACAACTAACTTGGTGGTCCCCCACACGAGCGGGATACCAGTCTCCATGAAAGGCACCACCCCTAGACTAAATCTACTAAGTTGCCAGAAAGAACCATTAAAACAAACGAAACTAAACAATTATAAACAGATCTATAAACACATCCCACTTCTCACATTTCTCCCTTCTTTTATATATTTCGGTTGGGCCCGTCCCACCCATTCTTTTACGGTTATATCCTCTTCTTCTCCCTTGCCCCTCATTCCTTACCATCCCCTACTATGCGTGAATAGTGAGAGAAACGCACTGCCTAGACAAATATTTCACGTCTTATTCGGCAATACACATGAGGTCAATCTCAGAGTCGGTTGGGGTCCCAGATGGATTTGGGCACTAAGTAGTATACATCTTAATAGGTCGAAACTACAGTCTTCTCCATAAATTATTTTTAGAAACTCAGAGGTTTCAAGAGTAAATAATAAACATGAAACATTGGTTTTTGGAATGAGTTTCTTAATAAAACTTCATATAATTCCATTTTTTTCAACATCACCTTCGCACGTTTTGTGTATGTGGGCAGGGCGTAACATCTAGGATTACTTTAGAACTTGGACAGGCGTTTGTTACCGAATATCCTTTCTGCCGCCACGTGCTGGCTTCAGGGAAAATGAAAATATCCACTTGTTGCCGTCGAGATTCGAACCAGGGGCATTGGAGAAGGAAGTCGAGTGGCCAGATCGCGCCACTCATATTTCAAGTTATTTTTTGGGATAAAAATTCACGATTGTCCAAAATTTCTATACTTTTAGCGTTTCATCGCCACTTAATGTCAAAGTTTGATGAACGTTGTTGTTGTTTTCTTATTCAGTGAAGGAATTCTCAAATACCTCCATAAATAACTTTTCTCGGCAAATAATACGTATATTTATTTAAACATGTGTCAAGCAGAGTTTTAAATATACTCTGTGCTCTCCATTTGACTCACAGAAGCCGACTACCATTAGGGAGTAAAAAATAGGTTCGGAGCTCTTCTGAAAGGTCAGACTCCGAGAGTCAGCTAAAAGTTGTGAGGGAAGAGAGACTTCAGAGGAGCCCATTTCAGTTTTGCTGCCTACGTCCCGAGAGGGATACAAAGGAAATATGTACACAGGAATAAAAAGTGCTTTATCATTCGTATCTATATATATAAAAGCAAGTCGGGCTGGAGCGATGTATATATAAATATTTAAAAATGAAAAAAGACGTGAATTAATGAGGCACTTCCAGAAATCTCAGAAATTTGAAACTTGGTACGGAGGAAACTGATGCCCCCAGGATCCCTAGAAAAATCGGAAATTCTCAAAATTCCCTGAAGGGGGCACGCTGGGGGGGCTCAAATTTTTGGCTCAGCATAAGAACACAGTCGTATAGTATATCCAAAACGATAACCTAAAGGTTTCGTGGGCTTAAAAATTTTCGAGAATTTCCTCATTTTTATCCCCTATCCCCCCAAATCAAAATGGCGGCACAACCTGCCAGACGAAGTAGACAATTGAAATTTGGTGAAATTATAGCTTTTGGTCCCTAACCGACGGGAAAATTCCAAGATGTTCAAATTTTTCACTTTTTACCCCCCAAAGATATCGAAATATGGAGGCAATTTTAATGACTGTGCAGACATTCCTTTTGAGCTATTTTTTGGCTAAACGGTAAGTCGTATCACAAAACGGATGGCACAATGTCCCTTCAATTCGGAGTGATCTAAAACTTCGGTCCTGTGACATTTTGTCGTATCTCTCTCCCTTATACGTTAAATTTGGCCGTATTTCTGGTTTGTTCGTAAATTTGGTGATTTTTACAAGTATATTTCATTGTTTGACACACTTATAAGAATGATAGGATCATCATGTTGTGTGCGCACATTGGCACGATTAAGGGACATATGTGTACCAAATTTCATGATTCTAGCTTATACATAAGTAGGCAAAAAGTAATGTAAAATGTTAAAAATGCATCCAAATTTCACCCTATTCAAAATTTAATCTCAATTTACCCCCTTAATATGGGAGATACGAGGAAATGGTTTAGAAACAAACATGTAGAGCGATAAATAAGGCGTCTGATGGTGCAAACCGTTTCTTAATATCATAAACCGTTTAGGAGATATGAATCTCGAAGTGGAAGTCTGCACTTTTCAACGTGCTCATGCTTATCTGTCATCTATATATATAAAAGCAAGTCGGGCTGGAGCGATGTATATATAAATATTTAAAAATGAAAAAAGACGTGAATTAATGAGGCACTTCCAGAAATCTCAGAAATTTGAAACTTGGTACGGAGGAAACTGATGCCCCCAGGATCCCTAGAAAAATCGGAAATTCTCAAAATTCCCTGAAGGGGGCACGCTGGGGGGGCTCAAATTTTGGGCTCAGCATAAGAACACAGTCGTATAGTATATCCAAAACGATAACCTATAGGTTTCGTGGGCTTAAAAATTTTCGAGAATTTCCTCATTTTTATCCCCTATCCCCCCAAATCAAAATGGCGGCACAACCTGCCAGACGAAGTAGACAATTGAAATTTGGTGAACATATAGCTTTTGGTCCCTAACCGACGGGAAAATTCCAAGATGTTCAAATTTTTCACTTTTTACCCCCCAAAGATATCGAAATATGGAGGCAATTTTAATGACTGTGCAGACATTCCTTTTGAGCTATTTTTTGGCTAAACGGTAAGTCGTATCACAAAACGGATGGCACAATGTCCCTTCAATTCGGAGTGATCTACAACTTTGGTCCTGTGACATTTTGTCGTATCTCTCTCCCTTATACGTTAAATTTGGCCGTATTTCTGGATTGTTCGTAAATTTGGTGATTTTTACAAGTATATTTCATTGTTTGACACACTTATAAGAATGATAGGATCATCACGTTGTGTGCGCACATTGGCACGATTAAGGGACATATGTGTACCAAATTTCATGATTCTAGCTTATACATAAGTAGGCAATAAGTAATGTAAAATGTTAAAAATGCACCCAAATTTCACCCTATTCAAAATTTGATCTCAATTTACCCCCTGAATATGGGAGATACGAGGAAATGGTTTAGAAACAAACTTGTAGAGCGATAAATGAGGCGTCTGATGGCCCAAACCGTTTCTTAATATCATAAACCGTTTAGGAGATATGAATCTCGAAGTGGAAGTCTGCACTTTTCAACGTGCTCATGCTTATCCGTCATCTATATAAATAAAATAATAACGACCGTGTGTCTGTACGTTGATTATTTTGGCGAAATTTCCGTACAGTTATCCGTTTCACCTGTAATTATGACCATCTGCATCATTTTTAGCTTTTGTGTCCGTTTGTCTGTCCTTCTATAACTTGAAAACTACTGGATATATTTCCACCAAACTTCATATTTAGAGTCTACCTTTCCTTGGGTAGGTTTTAGCGCAAAAAATAAAATCGTAACGACCGTGTGTCTGTACACTGATTATTTTGGCGAAATTTCCGTACAGTTATCCGTTTCAGGTGTAATAATGACCATCTGCATCATTTTTATCTTTGGTGTCTGTTTGTCTGTTTGTCTGTTTGTTTGTCTGTTTGTCTGTCCTTCTATAACTTGAAAACTACTGGATATGTTACCACCAAACTTCATATTTAGAATCCACCTGTCCTTGGGTAGGTTTTAGCGCTAAAAATAAAATCGTAACGACCGTGTGTCTGTACATTGATTATTTTGGCGAAATTTCCGTACAGTTATCCGTTTCAGGTGTAATTATGACCATCTGCATCATTTTTAGCTTTGGTGTCCGTTTGTCTGTTTGTTTGTCTGTTTGTCTGTTTGTCTGTCCTTCTATAACTTGAAAACTACTGGATATATTTCCACCAAAATTCATATTTAGAATCCGCCTCTCCTTGGGTAGGTTTTAGCGCAAATATCGTTTCTAAATCCCTGAACTGAGTGGGGATTTTTACGAAACCGAAACCGTGATTTTGCACTCCCTCAAACTATACACAACCGAACTTAATGGAAATCAACCTGCCTTAATGAAAATTAATTTCTAAACCTTTTTTTCTCACGTGCATCATTTCGATAACAGGATTTAGTAAGGGAGATATCATTAACGGACCGTTTTTCGGTACAAATCCCAGCGGGTGCGTGTAAAGCGTACTTATCACAACTTGAAAACTAACAAGATATTTGAACCAAATTTTATATATAGCATCCATCTGTCCAGGGGTAGGTTTCCTTGGTGTCTGTTAGTTAGTTAGTTAGTTTGTTTGTTTGTTTCTTTGTTTGTTTGTTTGTTGGTCTGTTTGTCTATCTCTAACTTGAAAACTACTGGATATATTTCCACCAAACTTCATATTTAGAATCCACCTGTCCTTTGGGGAGGTTTTAGGGCAAATATTGTTTCTAAATCCCTGAACTAATTGGGGGTTTATACGAAACCGAAACCGTGATTTTGAACTCCCTCAAAATACACACAACCAAACTTTATGGAAATCTACCTGCCTTAATGGAAATTAATTTCTAAACCTTTTCTTCTCATGTGCATCATTTCAATCACTTACAGGAAAGATAGTATGATCAAACTCTACACGAACATAGGCCCACCCAGTACCCATATGTGAGCCAAATGCTATGTCACATAATTATCCGAAAAGTAATGCAATGTAAGATATTCTTACACAAATTTCAACCTATTCAACGTTTTTGATTCAATCTGACCCATGAATAGATTAGATGCGAGAAAATATCATAGGACCAGCCATTTAGATCGCTAAATACTGCGCCTTACGGTACAATCCTTTGTCGATATGACGTACCGTTTAGCAGCAGTTAATCTGTAAATGAAGGTCTGCAATATTGTAAACATTCATATACTTTCGTATGTCCATCTGTATGTCGATTTGTAGCGATCGAGAAAGGATGTGTCTGCTATTGTAATCAGTACTCCCTACACCGACTTTGACTGCTGGCAGTAGGAATGGGGTCCTTCTCCAACTCCTGTGTAACTGGCATTAGTAAGGAGGGCCTACCATTTTAATGAATAATTCACTTTTCGATTCGTCTTGCAGAAGGCAAGGGATCATGCAGTTTTGTTCGAAAGTCCCCTACTCTATTGTGTTTGGGTCTAGGCCAGGGTGCCCGCCATTATAAACAAATGTTCCAATCTTAAATTTGACTAGCATTAGGCATAGTGGCCTGCTATTTTCATGGAAACTCACTAATTCTGTGTGACTGGCAGTAAGCTGGCTAGCAGCAGTAAAAAGGGACTGTCATTATAATGATAACTGCACAACTCAATTTTGACTGGTGGTAGGGAAGTTGCCTGGTATTATAATAAAAACTCCTCAACCGTAACCTGTCTGAAAGTAGGAAATGGGTCTGCCACTGTAACTAAAACTCCCCAAATCGATTGTGACCGCGCAGTAGGCATTGGGGCCTGCAATTATAATGTAAACTTGCCAACTCGATTGTGAATGGCAGTAGGCAAGTGAGCCTGGCGTTATCATCACAACTCCGCAACCCTCACTTTACATTGGAAACAACGTATGGGGACCTCCCCATGCTATTTCTCGGATAAGGCTAAGAGACATGCAATTTTAAAACAATCTCATTTGCTGCACGCACAGTATTTACGTCGATATCCGTATACAATGTAGAATACCGTAGCGAAGCACGGGTACATTTGCTAGTAGAGTATATCACCGTTATAAACATGGCATTGTAATTCATTAAGAAAATAGTTAATTAACTACTTCCCCTTTGCAGGGTAGTTTGAACTGAATTTTATTTCATTATATGAATTAATTGAGAAGCCTCCGTGGCTCAGGCGGCAGCACTCCGGCCTCACACCACTGAGTTCCGTGGTTCAAATCCCGGTCACTCCATGTGAGATTTGTGCTGGACAAAGCGGAGGCGGGACAGGTTTTTCTCCGGGTACTCCGGGTTTCCCTGTCATATTTCATTCCAGCAACACTCTCAAATATCATTTCATTTCATCTGTCATTTATTAATCATCGCCCCAGAGGAGTGCGACGGGCTTCGGCAGCCGGCATAATTCCTATCCTCGCCGCTAGATGGGGCTTCATTCATTCCACTCCGGTCCCGTTTGAATGACTGGAAACAGGCTGTGGATTTTCATTTTCACTATGAATTAATTGGCTCCTTTCCGTATTCAGGCGAGGACGGAAAATGACACTTTACCATGCTGTAATTATTGGGTCGATGCATAAGTTCGTGTGGTTCTTATATTTTTACTGTCCAAGTCACACAATGTAACTCACAATCACAATCACTCAATGATGTATTCACCTCCAGTCTCTATGACGCTCTGCCAACGTTCAGGTAGCAGTTAAATGCCTCGCCTGTAGAACTGTTTTGGTTTTGACTGCAAGAAATTTGTTAGCCATTGATCAAGAGAAGCTTCGTCATAAAACACTTGCCCCTGAATATGGTTACAAAGAGAGCGAAAAATATGGAAATCTGAGGGGGCAAGGTCAGGGCAATACGGAGGATGAGGAAGAGGTTCCCAGCCAAGTTCAGCAATCACACCTTTGGTCAAATGCGCTGTCTGCGGACGAGCATTATCATGGAGCAATAAGACTGGTGGTTGTCTTTGTCTCTTGTTGTCAATAGCAACAGAAAGCCGTCTTAGCTGGTTACTATACACAGCTTGTTCATCATTTCATCTTCATCACGACGCGCAGGTCGCCTACGGTTGTCATATCAAAAGACCTGCACCTGGCGAGCCTAACATGTTCTCAGACACTCCCGGCACTAAAAGCCAAACATCATTTTATTTTATTATACACAGCAGAGGAAATCGTAACGTTTTTCGAAATAAGTTCATGGTGAAGAATGCTATCTTTGTTCCACCAAACACACAACATGATTTTCTTGGCAAGGGGAGTTGCTTTCTTTGATGGGCTGAGCCACTATTTCCTCTTCTTCATGTTGACATACAGGCACCATATCAAAATTGTTTATAATTATATATTTAATTTAAAATAAGTAAATTCAGTGGAGTATGAAGTAAATTATTGTACATAACAGTCACTATGGTGATAAGTTTAGGTTACTCGTTACGAAATTCCGTCCTCACCTGCGGCTCGGATGTAAAGACTTCACACGTGACGTAAAAGATTACTTTCCGTGACAGTTGTGTAAATCACAGGTAATGCTGGAAACCGTCATTTCGATGCACCAATCGTTTGCTGTTACATGTCTCCGGATGCGCATCTCCCGAGTACGTCGCTGTGTCATTACGTGTGAATGATTGAGAGGAACAGACTTGTTTCGACACGACGACCTCTTAACTCCCACTTGCACAAATAAAAGCGCTCACATTTCGTCGGACTAACTTTCAGGCTTTCCTTCACTCGAGCAGTGTTTTCTAGTGTTCGAACTGTTTTCGGATAGTGACGGATTTTATTCACTACAGAGCCCGTGTCACGCCATCTTGCCACTAACTGTTATGCAAACAGTTCTGCACATGCTTTAATAATAGTATTTTAATGTTATTTGCTTTACGTCCCACTAACTACTTTTACGGTTTACGGAGACGCCGAGGTGCCGGAATTTTGTCCCGCAGGGTTCTTTTACGTGCCAGTAAATTTACCGACACGAGGCTGTCGTATTTGAGCACCTTCAAATACCACCGGAGCCAGGATCGAACCTGCAAAAATGGGGTCAGAAGGCCAGCGCCTCAACCGTCTGAGCCACTCAGTCCGGCTCCATGTGCACATGTTTTCTACCATTCGTACTTCGCATAACATTCGACAATGAACACACGTAACGAACTGGTGCATCAAATCGCGGTTGCCAGCATTTCCTGTAATCGGCAGTTCTTCTGTCCATTAACAAGGGTGAATTCCGTGGCAGTCTTATAAATATTTTCCTCGACAGTTTTATTATCCTCACCCAGTACCTTACCAAGTAAATCATTTCACTGTTGCAAAAAAATTCCGTGACTCTTTAGCTTTCTTGTATTGTTATTTGTCAGTGCTGGTGCTTACTCTAGAGGTTTTCTGACATCGCAGATGTAAATGGCCTCAGAGCATTCTACGTTTCATGTATATTACCGATTGTTGAATACGCCTCTCCATTCTCGTCCATTTCTGCTTCTTCAAATCTCAGCCACCTTGACCGTTTACAATATTTCTTCCGTGCAATGTAAGTACCAGCGTCCCCGTCTGTCGCAGCTTGAACTAAAACTCAAAACTCTTTCTGCTCTGAGGAAAGTAGCCGACTTAAGGTTGCTATACAAAGCAACTTATGGGTTATTTTGGTCTCCAGAATTAGTTTCCTTATTCCCCCACCACGTACCGCCCCCTAATACTAGCATGAAAACCATATTCCATATTCCATAAGAGCGGATTTTTCTCACCTAAAGGATTGTCCTCCATTTTAGTATGTATTTCTTATATAAATGTTTATTCTGCACCAATACTGTACGTATTCCAGCAATGTTTAATACCTTACCTAGCAACAAGACCAAGCTATCTTCGTATCGTTTCCTTCCTTCTGTCGTGATATTTCTCATATAACGTAATTTTTCTCCTTGTTCTTTCCTATTTCTTCTCTTGTATTTAAGTGATTTTTCTTTCGTTTATGTAAAAATGTAATATAGAGCGTAGTACAGGTTTTATTGAGTATATTTGGGTCCTTTGTAAATGTTAGTATATATTTCATTTTAGATTATGTCCGGCTCCATAGTTAAATGGTTAGCGTGCTGGCCTTTGGTCACAGGGGTCCCGGGTTCGATTCCAGGCAGGGTCGGGAATTTTAACCATAATTGGTTAATTCCTCTGGCATGGGGAATCATTTCATCCTCATCCCGAAGTGCAGGTCGCCTGCGGGAGTCGAATCAAAAGACCTGCACTAGGCCTCTCCGGAGGCCACAAGGCAAATTTTAGATTATCAACTATTGCACATAGCTCGGATCTTTGCAATTCGGCATTATGCTGTTGCTGACCCGAAATAAATAAGTAAGTAAATAAATAAATAAATAAATAAATAAATAAATAAGTAAATAAATAAATAAATAAATAAATAAATTTTTCGGTGCTGCTCCTATATTGTTCAAGTGGGAGTTGCATTCCCCTACATTAGTAACTTGATATGTCTTGCTCCCAGTTTACATCGCGTCGCTTCGCTAGAACTTGTAACACCAACCCCACCACGTCTAGCAAGAGAGGAGCACATTCAGCTAGAACGAAAACATACTGGTCCTTAAAAACATCACGAGAGAGAGTTGAAACCCCATGGTTCGTAGACAGCCAAAACGATACTAAAAAGAAAAAAAAAAGCCACCGTTCTAGCCCTACAGGCAAGCAACTCAATGTTAAAAACATCCTAGGGATATCAGTTGCAAATTTTAGGTACATAGAATATAATATAGTGTGAGAATATATTCTTTATTTTTTCCTAAAATTTCAATCATTAGATTAGCAGTTTGCTTTTATTCTACCACTACGAGCGCTAATGTGAGTCAATGCAGTTTCACTTAAGCCCTTATTCTGTAACTACATTCGGTATGAACATTTTTCAAAAACTCAAGGAAACACCTGAGGGTATTGAACCAAGGAACACATTACAGAAATACTTATGTAGATATGTTAATTTGGCTAGGATTTGAATGAAAAACGAGTAAAAACAAGCGATTTTAGGCTGTTTTTTTCGAAAACGCATTTAGGCAGGAAGTGATTTTCGATTTTTTGGATACAGCTATCCAAGACTCCCTTCCCGAGTCCTTCATCTTTTGGTATAATTGAGTAAATTGCTTTATTTTACGTTTTTCGTAGTATTGGGACCCCTGCTTTGCCTGTTAAGAAATGTTTTCAACATTAAAAACCTTGAGGTTACAAACGTCTTTGATATAATGAGGCACTTGCAAGCAACAAATCGTAGTACATATTTTTGAAACCCATCTTAACATCCCGAGACTTCCAGAGAGAAAGGCAGTGTTAACATATTGATCGTGAATAGGCCTATCAATAAACTTACTAAAGATTCGAAATACTTCCGGGGATGTGGAAGGCTTTTCTTGCAGCAGCAAGGAGCAGAGCAGGTAATTTCCGGCCAGTCACTTAGGCTGACATCGTGCTAATGCAGCAATGATCGCCACTATGTTAACAAGCTGTTAGCCCCGTCACGTGTGTTCAGCAGGATTATCACATGCTACACTTCAAACTGCATCGTAATCATGCTCGATTATACACTAATGATGATTACCTTACTGGGTGGTAATCAAGACGCTGACCGCCATTTGGGAATCAGTCTCCTAGATGATGAAGAATTTTAGCTGTGAAAATAATGACTCTATCCCTGTAATATGCTTTGTAGGTGAAGTTATTCTCGGATGTGGCGCTGATTCCTAGTTGGAGAAGGAAAGGGGTTCATCAGAACCTGTTAACATTAGGAGATAGGTTGAGTGGTAAGAGCACTGGCATTCTGAGCTCAAGCACATGGGTTCAATACCAGCTCAGTCTAGAGGTACTTGAGCTGCTCATGTACACCAGTTTCTTGTCAGTAGATTCACCAGTACGTGAGAGAACACCTGGGGGACAATATTACGGCACCTCAACATCTCCGAAAACCTTAAACGTAGACAGTGCATCAAAAACCCAAAGTCATATTATTATTATTATTATTATTATTATTATTATTATTATTATTATTATTATTATTATTATTATTATTAATAATAATAATAATAATATTGTTGTTGTTTGGGTCATCAGTCATTAGACTGGTTTGATGCAGCTCTTCATGCCATCTATCCTACGTAACTGCTACATCCTACATCACTTCTAATCTGCTTGTCATATTCATACCTTGCTTTACCCCTACCGTTCTTACCGCCTAAAATTCCCTCAAAAACCAACTGAACAAGTCCTGGGTGTCTGAAGATATTTCTTGTCAGTCTCCTCTTCAAATTTAGCCAAATCGATATCTTCTCGCCAATTCTATTCAGAATCTCTTAATTCATGATTCGATCTAACCATCTCACCTTCAGCATTCTTCTGTAACACCATATTTCAAAAGCTTTCTGAACTAGTTATCGTCCTATTTTACTTCCATGCAATTTCACGCTCCATACGATAGTTTTAAAAAACCATGTTACAGCAAAACCTTAAACGGGCCCTCTTTGGAGCGGAAATTTGCCTTTAACGAAAAATGACCTCATCCCTTTATTTGGGCGAAAGCTGTAATAATACAAATCACTCTGGATTAAGCTGAAACTCTCAAGCGTGGACAGGGAAGTCAAAATATACCCTTGAACGGAAAATTTATAATCCACCCAGTGGATCGTTTAGCTATATTTTAATCATCCTATTCATTCTAGGCGGTCTGCATATGGCAGTCTCTTTTGTTTTGGGGGTTAACTGCTTGGAATTTCCTTCGACCGACTGGACCGCCTAAATAATCTACTTTCCGGATGGTACTACACTCTATAAATATGTAGCTATCATCTTTGGAATTCACTGCCTGTTCTTCAGTAGTTCTGAGTACGGGAGGAAGGGAAGCGACTGGGTGCAGACTGAAGACTCATCAACATGTCTGATGTTCAAAGGATCTACAGGATTTCGCGTTGCAGCAGAATTACTCGGATATGTTCGTTGTAATTACTGAGGGATCAAGTTTTAGTGGAAAGTCAGGCAATCAATCACTACAGCTGAAAATACTCTATTTGAGCATTATGATAATGTTTGACGTGCATTCGAGTGTCTACTATATCGGTAAGATGCGTGGTCCGATTGCTGATCAATTTAATCTATTCTGATAACGTTTGATATGTTTCCAAGTGTCTTGTGACAATAAATAGAGAATTTAATGCGCCCTTGACTAACTGCACACTATTTCATTGTACATATTCTTTAAACGGAAACCTGGCTTTAGCGAAAATATTTTATGGTCCCTTGCGAATCCGTTTAAGGTTATTATTATTATTATTATTATTGAAGAATAGAGGGTCCGTTTAAGGTTTTGCTGTAATATGGTTTTTAAGACTTTCGATGGAGCGTGGAATTGCATGGAAGTAAAACAGGACGATAACCTGCTCAGAAAGCTTTTGAAATATGGTGATACAGAAGAATGCTGAAGGTGAGATGGTTAGATCGAATCATGAATTAAGAGATTCTGAATAGAATTTGCGAGAGGAGATCGATTTGGATAAATTTGAAGAGAAGATTGACAGGACACATCTTAAGACACCCAGGACTTGTTCAGATAGTTTTTGAGGTAAGTGTAGGCGGTAGGAACGGTAGGGGTAGAGCAAGGTATGAATATGACAGTTTGGACTATGGTCCAATATTTTCCTGTTTCTTTTCTTCCCTGAACGTGTTCATACGTCGGCTGATCACCGGTCTCCGTTTATTCGATAACACTCTCCGAGGATGAAGTCGAGTTTTCAAAAACGAAAAATCCGCAGGAGTGAACTGTCACCGGAAGGTCACTGTGTTATTTATTATGTCATCTGCAATCTTCAGTCTTTGCAGATCCCATCGTACCTCTTCCAGGCAACCGGTGGTGTGTTTCAATTTAGAAATATTATCAAAAATTCTTCTTAGTTAGCCTGTCGTTGTTCATTCTGTGACGATTGCCATAAAATTGTAGTCTTCATCTTTTAATTGCCTTTATATTGCAGTAGACGTCTTCATTTTCCTTTCCATCCAAATATCATTATTCTTTTGGGCTACCTAAATTTTCTTAAGCATTTTTTCCTTTATTTTTTTTTTTTGCTAGTTGCTTTACGTCGCACCGATACAGATAGGTCTTATGGCGACGATGGGACAGGAAAGGGCTAGGGGTGGGAAGGAAGCGGCCGTGGCCTTAATTAAGGTACAGCCCCAGCATTTGCCTGGTATGAAAATGGGAAACCACGGAAAACCATTTTCAGGGCTGCCGACAGTGGGGTTCGAACCTACTATTCCCGAATACTGGATATTTCCTTTATTTATTTTTCGGCTCCTCTTCTTCACCTCTTTTGGTCAACGTTAAATATTCTGATGTATATAATACCTCTGGATTAATTACAGTTGTCTAGTGCCTGATGGAACGATCTCGATCGTTTGCTGTAACGGTATTGAATGAGTTTATAAGCCATATCCATCTTACTCAGTCTCTCATTGCAGGCTATTCTATCGAGTCCATTTCACTGGATCCATCCCCCCAGGCATTTAAAATTGTCAACACTTTGAACATGTCCATGTTGTGTTGTTAGGTACTTTTCTCAATTATGTCTATGTTCAATATATTTAGCATTTTCATATGAAATTTGAAGACGAGATTTAATAGCTATATAGAGTTTCTACCATTATTTGTGCTTATAATTTATTTTTTGAAGTTACTTCTATATGATCAACAAAGGCAAGAAATTCCACTTCAAGTTTTCCTTGCTCCGAATGGATCCTTGGAATTTTTTTTTCGTGTAATCTGACTTATTCCCTCCTGATTTTGTATAATACCAAATTAATAGAATTGGTAAAAGTCCATCACCTTGTCGAACTCCAGTCTTGATTTAGTAGGGGTATGACGTCTCACAGTTGATTTAGAAACTTAACTCTTGAATGATCATTATTATTATTATTATTATTATTATTTTGCTAGTTGCTTTACGTCGCTCCGACACAGATAGGTCTTATGGCGACGATGGGACAGGGAAGGGCTAGGAGTGGGAAGGAAGCGGTCGTGGCCTTAATTAAGGTACATTTTACTGGATCCATCCCCCCAGGTATTTAAAATTTTCCTGGTATGAAAATGCGAAACCACGGAAAACCATTTTCAGGGCTGCCGACAGTGGGGTTCGAACCTACTATCTCGCGAATACTGGATACTGGCCGCACTTAAGCGACTACAGCTATCGAGCTCGGTATTATTATTATTATTATTATTATTATTATTATTATTATTATTATTATTATTATTATTATTATTATTATTCACATTTAACTCGCCGTATCTGTTCACCAACCAGGAGACGGACTATTGCCAGGCTCTCCCTACCTCTGCTGCTGTGATAGGAAGGTTCTTGTCATGCGGTAGTTGTTGTCAATAACAGACTTTTCTGCATTTATGGAAGTATATGGGCGATACCAAGATGCTGCATATGTTGTTGCAGCTTATTTTGCACAAGTCCTGTGGCGGAGATGACTAAAGATTTCACTGTTGCTAGGTCCATTTTCCACAGTTTTCGAACTTCTGCTGCGAGGTCAGTGTACTTTTCATTATTTTAGACAGATCTGGCGAATGTTGTGATCTGAGGGGACCGTCACATCCAGAAGATAAGTCTTCCTAAGCTGTTTGTCAATAAGGACAATATCCATCCTGGTTGACCCCATGGTCCTCTCTGTCTTGAAAGATCGATTCCAGTACAACTTGAATCTTTCATTCTCGTGCACATTAGAGGGTCTGTACTAATAGTATTGGTTTTTCAATTCTGTAAGTCTTGGTGCTCAATTTCCGCTACTTCATCATGCCGATGAGTAGGCCTATATTATTTACCTGACATGGCCTACATGCACCCCCAACGTGTTTCACCGTCTCAGCTGTTTCTCCGTATATTTTGCATCTGTCATTCAATTCTTCCTATAAGATATATTTGCGGTAGTTAAGGGTATTCATGACTCTAACCTGGATTGTTATCAAGAACCATTCACCTTCTCCGTGGAGGTAGCCGTGTTTTAGCTAAAGAGTGGTTTTCAATCTGTCAATAAATAATTCACTTAGATGGTGAGGATCAGAACTATGAAAGTTCCTCTTGTTTACAGGCATGCTGTAGTTGTCCTGTGTTGGAAAATTTTGGTGGATGAGTCGATATGTTTTTAAAATTGAGTGTTGTAAACTTATCATCAGACAAGGGACAGCTGCGAATAAAAGTATCTTCGTAAGTTTTCCGTCTGTTCATGCCATTTCCTCCTGAGACAGACTACACTGATCAACAAAAATTGACTTTCGGTGGATATCTTGGTATCCAACACGCGTTCTAAGACAACTGAAACATGCTGATTCAATATATGCAAACCATTTTTATCTACCACCCACACTTCATGACATATACGGCATCAACCATTTACATATGCTTAACACTGTATCAAGGAAAACAACTCACAGTTAGAATTTCCACTAGAGCACTGATTGCTAAGTGGAGTACTGATTAATATGGCTTTAAGCCAGGAAGCGTGCAAATGCAACATATGACACATATTGGATTTGTATGTTGCATAGCCGCGCACATAGGAAAAAAGATCTGGTGAATTTACGTAACTTCTGGACCACATAATGTCCACTGTCACTGACAATATAAAAGAATCAAACGAACATATTTGGATTTGTATGAAAAATAACGAAAAACAGTGAAAACAATTTTTCGATCAACGCTGTTCCATGGAAAATAAAACGTTGTCAATATTTTCAAACTTTGACACGATAGAGAAAAACGGTTTTCATATTTGAAATCAGCATGAAAAACTGCAGTAGAAACAGCAAACATCATGTCAGATATCTCCCCTTGCAAGTCAGTGTTATTGTTCTTTTCGTTCCATACATCTATGGTCTGCGATTACGCAACTTAAATTGCTTTCTCAAGTTCCTTCTTCTGCCTCTTTCGCCAGTATTCCTTCATCCGTTGGCTAGCTCGTGCTCGTTCTTCTGCCGAGAATACTCTATACTTCCTAGTTTTCTCATGAGCTAGGTCCTTCACCTCCGCAGATCTCTGCCTGAAGATTCTTTTGTTTGTTATAACTTCTGCCGTGATCCCACATTTTTCTAAAATTTCGGTGGACTTCTTTTACCCATGGGACTTGTGTCTTCCTGTTCTCCTGGAAGGTGAGGATCCTGTTGGCGAGTCTCTCTGATCCCATCCTTTTAATATGTCCGTAGAAAGTCAATCTCCTCTTTTTCATTGTGGTGGTGATGTTTCAAATTGTTGGTATAGTTCTTGGTTTGGTCTCATGCTATACGTAAACTTGTCTGATGATTTTCTGGGTCCAAGAATCTTTCTAAGGAACCTCCTTTCTTTCTTTTCCAAATCTGAGAGTCCCTTCGCGGCTATTGTCTCAGCTGCGTATAAACATCCATGTTTGACTTTCGGGCTGTAGTGTTTTAATTTGGTCTGGTAGGGGAGTGGCTTAGATTTGTAGGTGTTTCGACATTATCTAAATGCAGTTTCCATCTTTCTCGCAAATTCTTGAATTGCTGCTGTTTTTATTCGTGTTTGGAGTCAAAATCTCTCCTAGGTACTTGAATTTTGTAGCTCTTTAGATGTCACCGTACTTGGTCCTCATTGTCCAGGTTGAGTCAGTGGTATTTATGTTCATGTATTCTGTCTTCTCAAAATATATTTATAATCCTGTTTTATCTGCTGTTTCTTCGATGACTTCAGTCTGCTTAGATGCAATTTGCAAATTCTTTGCAAAAAATCTATACCATCTGCAAATGGGAGGCATTGAAATTTAAGCCCAGTTCTCTTGTGACCTAATGTAATTCCATTTGGAAAGTTTAACTTGCTCATTTCCTTTCGCCATTCCCTGATAAATTTCTCTAAAATACAGTTGAACAGTTGGAGATGAAGCGTTATTTGACAAATACGCTAGTTATGTGATATAATTTGGACAATCAGCTGTCTACGCAACATATGTTTAAAATGTGTCTCTTTTCGGCACTAGTAATCTTTGGTGAATTACTACATTCTGCTATTGGACCTTATTCGCGGCCTAGTGCCCGTAAATTGAGCCGAGACTGGAATTCTACACCAGCTGAAGTATTGGATGACTAAACCTTGTATCTAGTGGACTCTGCTAATTTAGTGCACGAGCACTCTGAACTGTTAGCCTACTGGTCATCTACTCTGTCTATACGTGGCAATAGTTGTTCTGTGTGTTATTATCTCTAAGGGTATAATTGTATTGTGGACAGCTACACGGACTCTTACGCCATCTGTGAGAGTACATAGCTACGACAGTGTGTGTTTTGAACGGTGTGCGCCAAAAGGTGTAGCGCTGTTAGACGGTGTCGCGCCATGTGGCGAAGTGCGGAGTGCAGCTTTGGGCTGTTGGAACTGCTCGAGTGTAGACGCTGATGGGCATGTCTAACGGCTGTGCTGCTCCTAATATAATTATGACCGAATCGGTCGGTATTGGGTAATTAAGGAGGGTATATCTCGCCGAGCGAGGAGGACAAAAATGTGTTTCAACGTATCTTAGTTACATTAGAGTGAACTAGCTGATGTACCCGTGCTTCGCTACGGGATTCTCAGAAAGACTGACTTTGTGGTTTTCCTAACTGAAATCAACATAGGTCATTACAAAAAACTTAAGTATGGATGTAGCGATTAAGAGCAATGCTATCATATAAAATACTCGATCAAATGGAAAGCCGCACGTTTTATCACTTTTAACGAACAGTGCTGCGGTTAGATTGCGGTGCCGATCTAATAGTCCAAAGTTCCAGAGCTGGGATGACCAGGCCGCAGATTGCCATGAACACTCATGTCATTATTCTGCTAAATATGCACACTGTTCATTCCAATCAGTACCTCAGAGTAGGGATTGAATAGCCCGAATGCTATGATGATCCAGTGTGTTACGTACCAGTAGTATCAGCAAATTTATAAACCAGGGGAATGGCATGCTAAAGAAGAAAGTTATCTAACTCACCAGCTACTTCCCATCAATATTCAGGCAGGCTGTTACACTCTGTCCGACTGGGCGAGTTGACCGTGTGGTTAGCGGTGCGCAGCTGTGAGCTTGCATCCGAGAGATAGTGGATTCGAACCCCATTGTCGGCAGCGCTGAAGATGGTATTCCGTGGTTTCCCACTTCCACACCAGTCAAGTGTTGGGCCTGTACCTTAATTAAGGCCTAAGTCACTCCTAGCCCTTTCCTATCCCATCGTCGCCATAAAACCTATCTATGTCGGTGCGACGGAAATCAAATAAAAATTACTCTGTACGCAGCAGTAATCCTATCTTCCGGAGATGAGGGGCAACAGAAGACACAAACATCACGACAAACAATGGTCAATGTAATGTTATTGTTGATCAGTGTTATGAGCTTTCTATATTGTAGGCCTACACATTTAGTTTTCTTTCGACTCTGTGATTTGTAAAATATTTTGTACCGTAAACTGTAGTTTCTTATTCTCCGACTTTACATACCGATTTTCATTAAATACTGTTTACCCATTTTCTCGTTACTCGGCGCTGATATGGACTTAGTAACAAAAATTCAAATTCATGAATATCTTGGTGATCATAGCCAGTACGGTAACAATGTATAAGACATGAATAATAGGAAATTTAATACTATATAAACTTAGTTATCTAGCATTCACCGACTACACTTCTAATAAGAAATATTTGAGAATTACATTTTAGGCCTTCCCCTAAACTACCATTTCACTCAGCGTGAATAAAATATTTTACAGCCAAGACTATAGCGACTTATTTCCTGACTTTGCATGCCGATTTTCATCAAGATAGGACTACTACCATTTCACTCAGCGTGAATAAAATATTTTACAGCCAAGACTATAGCGACTTATTTCCTGACTTTGCATGCCGATTTTCATCAAGATAGGACTACTAATAACAACAATATTTGAGAATTAAATTTTAGGCCTTCCCCTAAACTACCATTTTTCTCAGCGTGAATACAATTATTGACAGTCTAGATTCTAGCAATTTATTCCCCAACTTTGTATACTCATTTTATTTAAAATACGCCCACTAATAACATAAATAGTTGAGAATTCAATTTTAGGCCTTCCCCTAAACTACCATTTCACTCAGCGTGAGTAAAATTATTTATAGCCTAGATTGTAGAGGTTCATCCCCCGACTTCACATACCGATTTTCATTAAATTCTCTTCAACCGTTTTCTCGTGATGCGTGTACATACATACATACATACATACAGACAGACAGACAGACAGAAATTACGGAAAAGTAAAAAGTGCATTTTCTTGTTACTATAGACATGACCGATACAGAAATAACATTATTTTCAAATTCTGAGCAATGTTCAGACAAAACTCTTATTTTATATATATAGATTATGTAAGTTTTTTTAAACGAGGAGGAAAAAAATGTGTTCCAACGTATCTTAGTTACATTAGAGTGAATTATGTAAGTTTTTTTAAAAAAATTCTTACTCGTGAGTGCCGTAGTAATTAGGTGAAACACGAGCGGGTTACCTGGCCATAATTGGTCACCATAAATGTACGCCTTTAGGATTTATTGCTGTATATATTACCTTCTTGGTGTGTGTCACTGTATTCTATGAGTGTATTTATTGCAGTTGAAATTATGTCACTTTTTGGAGATGGCGTTCAAACTTGAAGTGTGTGCTGTGTATAACGGCGAAGTGCATTGTTGGGTCTAGGTAACAGTCAAAATTCTTCGTTGCTTTTTCTAAATTTTGTGTTTCCCTTTGATTTATTCTAATTTCTGATGTATCTGCGTGTGTTTTCCCTGAGTTTTTTGATACGTGTGCGGTTACTATTTGTACATTTCATATTCATTGCTGTTATCGCCGTGTTGATTTGGTGTACATGATCACGTTTTCTTTGATGTTGTGATTCTCATATTATTTTGTGCATCATTTCGTGTGTTTCGGCATCCTGTTACACGTGTTCCAACCTAAGTACTACGTTAGCACTAAACACCACCCCCTTTTTATTAAAATTATTATTTTTACTAGCTGATGTACCCGTGCTTCGCTAAGGAATTCTACATTGTATACATAATTCTAGGTTAGGTAGTGTACACGTTGTGAGAGAGATTGTCTTAAATTGCATAGCTCTTAACGTGTAACGATCACTCACCTATTTTCGGCTACCGTCATCTGGAACTTCATCTATGTTCATATACTCGCCGATACTTCACTCATCTAACCGGCCTTGGACCTTCTCTGCTGCCGCGCCGTGCATCCGTCCTGGTGAATTGCTAACTACACACTGAGTCTCCTCTGCGTTACGTCATCTGCTACGTCAGTGTCCGATATTTCTCGACGTTTTGTGTACTTTTTTCCGGAACTTTCTGCAGCGGTATAAAGGCTTCCCCCACATACTCGGTCTTCAGTCCAGCACTGATTCCGAGTGTGGTTGGAGGGTCGTCTGAGGACTTCCCAGTATTTGCTGGGAAGCTCCACTTCTTTTATTTGCTGCATTGGGTGAGCAACAGAGTATTTATTTTATAATTACCACTATTATTCTCCTCCTATGGATTTTGGAGTTATCTTCATTGTTGTGGCCGGTTTTCTTTTAAGTGTGATATGAGTGATATTTTTTCTTAACAAATGAACATTGAGTAATATCCAATTTCAAGAGTTGGTGAGTGATTGAACTTGTGGCCTGGACGGTACAACTTATCACATAAAACTGTTCCTGCATTTGGCAATGTTTATACTCAGGCGACTCCCACTATTGTGATCCCCGTCCTTGGTCCTTCCCGTGCCTTTCTTCTCTCTTTGTTTACCTTTTTGGAAATTTGTGTCCATATTTTCCGAGGCTTTATAGGTTACCGCGTTCATTTGATTAGTCAAATATTATAATTTGTAAATGGTCTAGGGATTCTATTCTAATGTACGTCATTCACGATGAGTGTTTTCTTTTGTGTGTGTCAGGTTACAAAATTGAGTTGTAAAATTTAAAATTTATTTCCTTTGTAGAAACAATATACTGTTTTGATTAACTTTTTCTTCTTATTATTATTACATCCACTAACCTCCAATTGGTCCCAGCTCTTTTCTCCTTGAACGTCTTGTCAAAGAATCTTAATCAACCTATACGTTGTTGCTATAAATCGTCACAAAATGGTAGCAGAGTAACTCACCCGATTTATTTACTGTTGTCTTTTTTTCAATTTTTCTCTTTTTTTACTCTTTGTTACTGTGCTCTCTTTTTCAACATGGCAACTTTTTCCGATAATTTTCCATTAAACTCTTCTGATAATTCTTTATATTTACCCCCGTTTTCCCGGTCTCTACCTAATCCACCTCATACGGATTTAATTACTTTTGATGACACTTCGTCCTCAGAACCTTCATCCACCATTTCTTCGTCTTCGCATTCTTCCACTTCAGACTTATCTGATCAAGACCTAAAACCAAAACTTCCAAGTACCGCTTATCATTTACATCCTGAATTTTCTAGGCCACTCACCTCATCGCCTATCTCCCCAAATCCACTCATTTCTACATTAAATTTAGAGATTATTAAACAGTCATTAACACAAGTGCCTCATTTAACTGATACAAATCCTCGAAATTTAACTATATGGCTATTTTTTGTCCGTAAATTTCTTAAAATTAACCTTGCCCCATTTTCCCAACTCATTAGTTTATTAACGTCTAAAACTACTGGACATTTAACGAATTTTTGGCTTGAAAATATGGCACATTTTCAGGATTGGGCTCAATTTCGCACATGTCTCCATAATTACTTTTTACCTTATGAGGTACGTCATACATTGAGTTTGGAATTTGTCCGCCGTCATCAACGTTCTGACGAACCTGTACACGATTATTTAGACTCACTTCTTACTTTTAGTGATGTTCTTAATATCGCTAATAATCCATCGGAATTAATTTCAATTGTTACATTTTATGCTGTACCTTCTTTCCGACAACTTCTTCAGATACATTCCCCCCCTACCTCTTTGCTACAATTGTATACCGCAGCACAAGCTCATACGACTTACTCGTATGCAGATATTTCCTACTATGCTCGTGTCCCACCACCACCACCAGTCTTACCTTCTGCTACTACCTCTCCCCCGGTGTCATTATCATTACCAATATCTCGTTCTGTTACAGTCAGTAAACCTATTATCTGTTACCGCTGTAGAGGTACAGGACATATAGCTAAATTTTGTGCCTCCCCCATCTCGGGAAACGCCCCCAACCCTCGTCCGTAGGCAGTGGACGCGTTCACGGGGCAAATCTGCCTGATCAAATACCTGCTTTTCATCACACCTTTACCACTCGGCAAACTTTTCGATCTTCTTACACTCAACCGAGCGTCAAATATGATTCTCACATTTTTTGCTCATTACCCAAAACTTCACATATTGTAGTCTTGCTCCACAATATTCCTACTATTGCACTTTTAGATTCTGGTTCAACGACTTCGTTAATTAGTTTAGAACTCTTCCAATCTCTTCAGACTATTTTTTCTCGTCTTCAACACTCTCAGTCTTCCCTTCGTTGTACTTCTGCATCAAATAATCTACTTCAGACTCTTGGTCAAGTCAAGCTCAACTTAAAAATTCAACATTTTTCGTGGACCTATTCTTTTAATGTTGTAGAAAATTTATCATATCCATTAATTCTAGGATATGATTTTTTTCGTCATACTGGTTTGGTACTTGATTCATTTTCTTCCTCTATTCGTTTCACCTTTTCGGATATTAGGATTCCATTAGTGAATTGTTCTGATTTCCCTCTTTCACATTTTCCTTCGGTTCGTAAGGACCATGTGTATTGTAATCGTTCTCAATCTGCCCAACTTGATAATTTGTTAGTTGAATTTTCTGATGTTGTCACCTCTAAACTTGGAACAGTTTCCAATTTTCAAGCTCATATTGATCTCACTGATACCACGCCTGTTCGATCTCCCCCGTATCATTTGAGTCCGCCCAGAATGAAAATTCTTAATCAACTTGTAGAGAAAATGCTGGTTGATAATACCATCGTACCTTCCACTTCGGACTACGCCTCTCCCGCGTTCGTTGTTGATAAACCTGATGGGTCCTTTCGTTTTGTAGTTGATTATCGTAAAATTAATTCTAAGATCCTCTACGATGCTTACCCCATGCCTAAAGTTCAAACTGCGTTTCAACATTTTTCCAATGCACAGTATTTTTCCCTTTTAGATTTCAATTCGGCCTATAATCAGATACCCTTAGATGATAGTAGCTCTAAGTATACTGCCTTTATTACTCCTACTGGGCTGTATCAATTCACGAAAGTACCTTTCGGATTAAACCTTGGCTCACAAATCATGCAAAGATTTGTTGACAATCTTTTTTCTGATATAAAATATCAGTATCTATTTCCATATGTGGATGATCTTTTGATTTATAGTCCTGATTTTGACACTCATATTAAACATCTTCGTGAAGTACTCTCTCGGTTACGTTCTGTTAATCTTACCGTCAATCCTTCTAAAATTATTTTAGCACAGACTTCCATTAAATTTTTGGGCCATATTCTGTCCAATAATGGCATTTCTGTTGATCCGGATCGGGTTTCTGCAGTTGATCGCATTCCTCCACCGAAAAATTTGAAGCACTTGCGAACATTCTTAGGTATGGTTGGTTTTTATAGTAAATTTATCCCTCACTATTCTCGCATATCTGAGCCACTTAATTTACTTAAACGAAAAGGCATGAAATTTCACTGGGGAGAACAGCAACAAACTGCATTTATTTCTCTCAAATCTGCCTTAACCAAAGCCCCTGTTCTTCAAATACCTGACTTTGATTTACCCTTTGAAGTTTTTACGGACGCCTCTGACGTTGCGGTTGGAGGAGTCTTACATCAAAACCGAGACGGTAAACTTCTTCCTATTGCTTATTTTAGTCGCTTGCTCTCGCCTACTGAACGTAAGTATTCTGTTTATGAAAGGGAAGCATTAGCGTTAATCCTCACTATTGAGCATTTTTCGGAATACCTTGACCATCGGCAATTTCTTGTTCAAACTGATAATCAGGCCTTATCCTGGCTACTCAACAATGCCCCTAAAATAGGCAGGACCGGTCGATGGCTGCTCCGCCTTTCTCGTTTTAAGTTTTCTGTAAAATTCGTTTCAGGTTATCAAAATTCAGTCGCTGATGCTCTTTCTCGCCTTTTTGACCAATCTCCCTCTTCAACTTTAGATCAACTTCCTTCTTATGAAATCAATGCGATTTCTTCTCTTATTGATTTTCCATTATCTTTTGACTCGTGTCATCAGCATCAATCTACCGATTCTTACTGTAAAGATATTAAGATTTCTCTTTCTGCTACTAACTATGACGGACCTTTCCGGATCCATAATGAATTGCTGGTTTTTAAACCAACTCCTAAATCAACCCCTAGAGTAGTCATTCCTTCCCCTTTACGTTCGATGCTGTTTCAGTATTATCATGGATCTCCTACAGGGGGACACTTTGGGTGCGCTAAAACTTATTCTCGGTTGGCATCTCAATTCTTTTGGCCCAATATGCGTAAGGATGTCTTCACTTGGGTTAAATCTTGTACTTTATGCCAAAAACACAAACCCCGGAACGCATTGTCCTTTGGTGCTCATTCCGCCACACCTTCTACTTATCCTGCTGAGAGGTATTATATTGATGTTGTCGGACCTATCACTAAATCCTCCCACGGCAATGCATATATTTTTACTCTGCTTGATGGTTTCTCTAAATTTTTGATTTTGCGTCCGTTGCGTACGCTTTCTGCTCAGACTATTATTCGGCTTTTGAATGACCAAATTTTCCCTATTATTGGTCTACCGAAATACCTAGTTTCGGATAACGCTACCATTTTTACCTCACAATCCTTTTACAACTTTTGCTTTATGAATGGTATTAACAAGGTCTTTACCTCCCCCTACCATCCTCAAGCCAATCTCGTCGAACGATATCATAGAAATTTGAAAGTTCTATTGTCCATTTTTCATTCCGAAGATCAACGCCATTGGGATTCTGAATTACCTGCCTTTGCCCTAGCACTTAATTCTGCCATCAATAACTCCACCTCTTTTTCCCCGGCGAAATTGTTTTTGGGTAGAGATTTGCAAACTCCTTTGGATTTAACATGGGATCTACCTTCTTTGCTCCTTTGCCCCCCTAATCAAGTCACTCAAGCGGAGTGGAAAAGGGCCTTAACTAAATTGCACCAGGCACGGGAGGTCATCGACGGGTTCACGACCGTGGGCACCGTCCATCAAAATTTAAACTTTTAGATAAAGTACTGTTAAAGAATCATCCTCAAAGTTCCGCGAATGATCATATATCTGCTAAACTTTGCCCTCGTTGGACAGGCCCTTTTTCAATCATTCACTTCTCTACTCCGGTTTCTGTTTTATTACAGGATGCAAATGATCCTTCCATTGTTAAAAAGGCCCATGTTTCGCAGTTGAAACAGTATTTTCAGTAATTTCTTTCTTTTTCTTTTCTCTTTTGCTCTACCCAGTGACCCTTCAACCCCACCCGGGTCAACTGGACTCTCCCATCTTGGTGAACATTGGGAAATGTTCCCCTTCTTTTGTTTTATTTTTTTATATATTATGTATGTTAAATACCCTAGACCATACTGTGTTTGTTTATTGTAAATTTTTAATACCCCCCCTTCCCTTCCTTGTGCCTTTATTATGTTTATTTAAACTTTGTTTCTTGCCGAGTCTGCTTTTGTTCCAGCTCCTCTTTTTCTTCCTTCCTCTTCGCCCGTCGCCATTCGTCGGGTCCATCTTGATTTCCGGAATCCTTCGGATTCCTGGCCGGCGGGGGTATATGTAACGATCACTCACCTATTTTCGGCTACCGTCATCTGGAACTTCATCTATGTTCATATACTCGCCGATACTTCACTCATCTAACCGGCCTTGGACCTTCTCTGCTGCCGCGCCGTGCATCCGTCCTGGTGAATTGCTAACTACACACTGAGTCTCCTCTGCGTTACGTCATCTGCTACGTCAGTGTCCGATATTTCTCGACGTTTTGTGTACTTTTTTCCGGAACTTTCTGCAGCGGTATAAAGGCTTCCCCCACATACTCGGTCTTCAGTCCAGCACTGATTCCGAGTGTGGTTGGAGGGTCGTCTGAGGACTTCCCAGTATTTGCTGGGAAGCTCCACTTCTTTTATTTGCTGCATTGGGTGAGCAACAGAGTATTTATTTTATAATTACCACTATTATTCTCCTCCTATGGATTTTGGAGTTATCTTCATTGTTGTGGCCGGTTTTCTTTTAAGTGTGATATGAGTGATATTTTTTCTTAACAAATGAACATTGAGTAATATCCAATTTCAAGAGTTGGTGAGTGATTGAACTTGTGGCCTGGACGGTACAACTTATCACATAAAACTGTTCCTGCATTTGGCAATGTTTATACTCAGGCGACTCCCACTATTGTGATCCCCGTCCTTGGTCCTTCCCGTGCCTTTCTTCTCTCTTTGTTTACCTTTTTGGAAATTTGTGTCCATATTTTCCGAGGCTTTATAGGTTACCGCGTTCATTTGATTAGTCAAATATTATAATTTGTAAATGGTCTAGGGATTCTATTCTAATGTACGTCATTCACGATGAGTGTTTTCTTTTGTGTGTGTCAGGTTACAAAATTGAGTTGTAAAATTTAAAATTTATTTCCTTTGTAGAAACAATATACTGTTTTGATTAACTTTTTCTTCTTCTTCTTATTACATCCACTAACCTCCAATTGGTCCCAGCTCTTTTCTCCTTGAACGTCTTGTCAAAGAATCTTAATCAACCTATACGTTGTTGCTATAAATCGTCACAAACGTTACCCTAGAAACGCGACGGGAGGTCACCAAACATTTTTTCTCATATGAAGACTGAGGTAATTTTCACTGTAATGGTAGACCCAATTTCATACTATCAGTCACAATCAGGTTGGGATGTTTTCATTATAATGCCTTTTTACATCCTCAGAAAGACTGTCTTAGTCGTTTTCCCAACTGAAATGTACATACAATGACGTCTATAGGAATGGCGCGATTAAGAGCAATGCTTTCATATTACGAAATACTTGTTCAAATGAAAAACCACACATTTTCTCACTTTTAACGAACAGGGCTACGCTGTCTATCCTAAAGTCCAAAGTGAAATACTATGATGATCCAGTGTGTTACGTACCAGCTGTATCAGAAAATGTATGGACCAGAGGAATGGCATGCTAAAGAAGAAAGTTTTTTAACTCCCCGGCTATTTCCCGCCAATATTCAGTCAGGCTGTTATACTCGGAGTTGAGAGGCAGCATAAGAGACAAAGAACATCACAATAAACAACGGTCAATGTAATGTTATTGTTGATCAATGTTATGCACTTCCGATATTATACGCCTTCACATTTAGTTTTCTTCCGACTCTGAAATACCACTCTTATCATAGTCGGTACGGTAAAACTGAATAAAAGATAAATGATGGAAATTTTATTCTCTATAACTTTCTATATACTGTAGTACTTTTCGATTAGACCAATAACATTGGTATTTAATAATTACCCTTTAGGCACCTTCACCTAAACTACAATTTTATCCAGGATGAATAAAATTGTTTAGAGCTTAGACTGTAGCTTCTTATTCCCCGACTCTATATACCGATTTTCATTAAATTCTGTTAACCCATTTTCTCATGGCTGGGCGTTGATATGGACTTAGCAACAAAGTACAAATTCATGAATATCTTTGTTATCATAGCTGGTACGGTAAAAATGTATAAGACATAAATGGTCGGAAATTTAATTATCTATAACTTTGGTTATGTAGTATTTATCGATACAACTAATAATATAAATATTTGAGAATTACATTTAAGCCTTCCCCTAAACTAACATTTTACTCAGCGTAAATAAAATTACTTATAGCTTAAATTGTAGTGGCTCAATCTCCGACTTTGCATACCAATTTTCAATGAAATAGTACCACTAATAACGTAAATACTTAAAAATTAAATTTTAGGCTTTCCCCTAAACTACCATTTCACTCAGCGTGAATAAAATTATTCATAAGCTATACTGTAGCCACGTATTCTTCGACTTTGCATACCAATTTTTATGAAGATAGGACTACTATAAACATAAATATTTGAAAATTAAATTTTAGGCCTTCCCCTAAACTACCATTTCTATCAGCGTGAATAAAATTATTTATGGCCTAGATTGTAGCGACTTATTCCTCGACTTTGCATACGGATTTTCATTAAATTCTCTTTGGCCGTTTTCTAGTGATGCGTGTACATACATACTTACATACAGACAGACAGACAGACAGAAATTACGGAAAAGTAAAAAGTGCATTTTCTGGTTACTGTGGACATGACCGATACCATTATTTTCAAATTTTGAGCAATGTACAGACAAAACTCTTATTTTATATATATAGATTATTATTAGTATGATATTTCGTAGATTTTACTATTTACTTGATACGTATAGTTAGGGATTAGGATTGTATATTTCTGCATTTTATTTCATTATTGCCTTATTAGATGGGGATACCCACATTAATTTCAAAGATGTAGTTCGTTGATAATGTAAAATTTGGGTTTTAATTGAGGGTTTGGACACCTCTAGTGTGGAGCGATCGTAGCTTGGGTCTTATCTACTCTTCGGATTGTTATTTGCTTATCTTATCTTATCGTCGTGTGGCAGTTACGCAACTGAGATTATGCATTATTGTCTCTTTTGGATTTGCGTCCGCTGGTGTGTGCCGCTGTGAATATAATTATGAATTGTTTGGTGGTATTGCGGCGAGATCGTGTATCTTCGTTCTTGTGGTTGCGTGTTCTGCCTCATTATATTATTTATAACGGGTTGTATATTTGTTAATTTCCTTGCTTGCTATGTTGGGTGATTTAATTCGTTATTTATTTTGAGTTGATATTATTTTAATTTCGGTACGGTATGGTGTTTAACTTATTGGTCCGCTTTGTGTGGGGTTTCTATTTATGGTGACGCGTTGTTGGATCTACGTTATGTGGGTTTTACGGAGAATGATCTTCCCACTAGGGTGTGTCGGAAGCCCTCTATTAAGCAATTTTTTGTTATTCTAATTAAAACTTTAATATTGTTTAAGGATATTTACAAGTAACTTGTGAGGTTTTAAGCAAATCGGTGCACCAGGATCTTCTTTTAAAATGAAGAAATGGGTTTAGTTTAAAGAATATTATATTTATATTTAAATTATTCATATTTGAGACTCTTATGAATGCCATTAAGATTTTCATTCTTTCAAGTTCCTTTTATGTTAGTAGGGCCCTAAAGATTTCTTTTATTGTAAATATTATTTACTCAAGTATATATTAATTTAAGAAATGTGAATGTTGGTGTCGTTTGGGCATATTCTGTCGCAATTCCTAGTGATGCCCACCTTTAATTTTATTAGATGGGTAGGTTCTTGCACTCTTCCTCGCTTCCCTATTTATTTCTGATGTGTTATTATCTGATTTTTTAATTATTTGCCTCTTTTTAAATTGTCTTGTGTGCGCACTTCCCTATGACGTTTTCTTCAGTACGTCATTCTTCATCATTGTTAGAGGGTGTTGCAGAGAGAGGCTATCTGTTTGTCTCAAACCTGTTTTAATATCAAAGGGCTCTGACAGTTCTCCCAAAAATTTTACCTGCTATCGTGTGTTTTTTAGTGTTTGATGAATCAGGGTTTTTGTCTTATTGTCTATTCCAAATTATTTAAGCACTTCCATTAGTGTACCCCGGTCTATGGGTCGTACACTTTTTTGAAATCCACGAATGCCATTATCACTTTCTTATGTGCTGCTAATGTCTTAGTTTTGAATAAGGTCTTGAAGGTAAAAATCTGTTCTGCACCTGACCGCCCCCTTCGAAAGTCAGCTTGATATTCTCCTAATTGTTTATCTATATGTTCTTCTATCCTATTATTATTATTTCCTACTATATTTTCTGACGTTGAATACATATCGTATCAGTTCCCTCAACTTAATATTTAATGTCTTGGTGTTTCCGACGAACGTCTTGAAGAACTTCTCATGCACGCCTTTAAGTTATAAAGATATGGACAGACAGAGCATAAAAAGACGCTACAGATGTGACGACTTGGCTGTGGAGTGCATTCTCTACTAACTTGATGGTTCCTTCAGAGAGAAGAAAGGCTGGAGTCGACTGCTGTTTGACGAGAGAGCTCTCGCTGATAAACGTGACGGACCGACAAATGGAATCAATGTTTAAGCCAATTACGATAGGCGTGCCATTAGCGGTGCATGTTCACTGGAGCTGTCATACTGATTGAGTGGGCCGATTTCAAGGTACCAACACTGACACTGCTGAAAGCATTGTGCAGTCAGAGAAGAAGTTACCGCAAATGTGAAGTACAGTATTATTCATTATATTTCACGATACTCATCCCTAGTTAGTTCATTAAAACAAGGGAAAATGAACATATATGTAGTAGATTTGTATGTCCTTTACTAACTAATGGACTAATGAGACATAAATGAAGATAATTTTTTTTATTATGTGGAGAAATAATGGAAGAGGCGCATCTGTTGAGGTTATGTGGGGACAGAGAGCCACTTAAGATCAAATGCCTGGGTAGTGATTTCAAAACAAAAATATTTCTGTAAATCTACAAGCCTGTTTCCAGTCATTCGACAGGGTCAGGACTGGAATTAATGAAGCTCCATCTAGCGGCGAGGATTGGAATTGTTCCGGCTGCCGAAAACTGTCGCATTCCTCTGGGGCAATAATTAATGCCTGACAGATGCAATTAAATTGGGGAGTTTTGATGGAATGAAAGATGACAGGGAAAACCGGATAAACGGAGGAAAACGTGTCCCACCTCCACTTTGTCCAGCACGAATCTCACGTTGAGTGACCGGGATTTGAACACGGAACCCAGCAATGAGAGGCCGGTGCGCTGCCACTTGTGCCACGAAGGCTACTAAAAACAAAAATAGAAAAAGGGAAATAATTTCATACAGTTATAACATTTTTAAACAAAGAATGAATTGCACGGGGTAGGACAACAACAATTTTGGTATAGTAAAATGTATATTGCAAAAGAGAATAAAATACAATAAATGAGTATTTATTCAGTAATAGTATACTTGGGATTGAAGTATAATTATATTTGGTTTGTAATTATTAAATTGGTAGGTGGTGTATAAGTTAGAATGGTTTGTTTGTATGCAACAAATTTAGGACCACGGGTCCCTTATACCAATCTACTCAGCAGATATCCGAGAAATCTCCGAAGATTAGTCGGTGGAGTTCGGCTTCACTCTGTACGTTATGAGGATGACGTCAGGAAAGGCATCCGGTCGAATACTCCCTACGAAGATATATCTCACTTCATACCCGAACCCGTAGAGAAACGGTTCAAGGGTTGGACAATATCCTAGGTTAATTTTTTTTTAAAAACTTTTCACTTTCACTTAAATAAGCATACTTACTAATGGCAGAAATATTACAATTAAAATCTCCTATATTTATTCCGCATTACAAACCTCAGGTATCCCATGCCTATGAATGTACTGTATTTAAACAAACCTTCACCCAGCTTCCACTTGCTTACCTGTTACAACTTATAATGACCGAACTCGATATCTGCAGTCGCTTACGTGCGGCCAGAATCCAGTACTCGGGAGATAGTGGGTTCGAACCCCACTGTCGGCAGCCCTGAAGATCGTTTTCCGTGGTTCTCCACTTTCACACTAAGCAAACGCTAGGGCTGTACCTTAATTAAGGCCACGGCCACGTTCCTAGCCCCTTTCTGTCCCATCTTCGGCATAAGACCTATTCGTATCGGTGCGGCGTAAATCAACTTCCTACTGTGATAATGTGTGCTAGTTTCACCAGCCTTCTACTTCTGGAAATACATAGGTCAAATTATTACCAAGTTAATTCCTGGAGGCAAAGACAGCCTGGTATAAAGCTAACCACTCTATCTCACATAGCACCGAGGTTTGCGAATAGTGGAAACCATTTTATAACATTGCTGAAATGGTCTTCATAGCCTGCATGGAGATAGTTTTGTTTACGCGAGAGTGTTGACTAACGTGCGTTGAGCAGCTTTGAGCTTGCATTGGAGACACGGTGGCTTAATATCAGGCTTTTGGGCATTCCTGAGTATTTTCCGTGGTTTCAAAACTTCATATATGTCAACACCCTGTCCCTTTCCAGGGTCGCTCAGTGTTACAACGAAGTTCTGGTAGTAAAGAATATTTCTCTTGGTATAATTTAGTGATTTCAGTCTTTGTGTTATTTAGTTCTTGTTCCGGGTTGGACCGTGTGTTTATTTTCTGTACGTTGCTCACTGTTTGCTGACGTTACCTGGGACAGTGATTACCTCGGACAGAGTAGGGGTTTTTCAGTCGCCTTGACAAAGACTACAGAAATGTATTCGAACCGTTGGCAAACTTTTCAGAATGTACAAAGAAACAAACACGGTTCACCCGGAGGAAGAAACAAATAACTGATCAGACTGTGGAAGCTTCACATCTAAGATCAGGCTTAGTATGTTTGAAGTAAGGTATTCAAGTTCTATTCCAAAATCTATTTAATGCACATCCAACCCTTCGGCATGTTTGTCACTCATTTTCTCAAGTTTAATTTCTTACACAGCGTTTTCGTCATAACTCCCGCAATGTTTAAGCTACTCAATACAATTTTTCATGTCTGTGAACTTCCATAATATTAACAACACACAATAGGATCTTTTACATAACATGGGCCATTGCTTTTTAAAATAATTTTCAAAATTTCAAATATTTCTTCAATTTATTTAAATATCTAAAATAAATATTGTTTACAGCGCTATGTCTGAGATTCTAGTGTGTGTTGTATACTTAGGTCTTACAAACAAGACAAACAAGGATAATGTAAACAATTAAATAATTGGGGCAATTATTGTTTAAAATCTGCCAGAATGAAATTACACCAGAATGTTTTACGGTGTACTAATGAACAATGGATAACTTAAAAACTATGTTACTACTAAACATTAGTCCTGCAAATTTTCATTTTTAAATCATAGGGCCTCAGTAATAAAAACTATTGAATTTGATTATTTACCCCAGCAAATCCTGTACCTCCTACCTTAAAATAATTCCACAAAATCTTAACTTTATTACTCACCGCTCTTTGTAAGTAGCGTTGATTGATTCTGCTATCAACTGTTTTGATCAGTGAGGACCCCTAAATCAGTAGAGAACATCGTCCATTATTCATTCTTCTTTGTCACTGTGGTCCCATCGCTAAGGTGGATTTAAATGTGTAGTAAATATGTGAGAGTTCCCCAAGGAAACTTGTAGTGCGTCACGGTGGGGACAGGGAATTAGTCCTCATTAGCTCCAGGAGGGAGAGCGTTAAGGATTTCCTCCTAGCGCCGTAATTAAAGTTTATACGTCTCTCTGGAGCTTGTCCATGCATCATTCATACGGTACCGCCATCATCAATGATTCATGCTGTGGGGAGAAAGTGAATTCCTAAAAGTTTCAACTAATTAAACGCTACTACTATTTAGGAACTCTACTATGAATTGTCCATTCGCTAGTAATTTGGCTGACGAAAGGAACTAACGTAGAAATGAAGACAAATTAAATTATGTTCTTGTTCTAAAGGAATATTGAAACTAGCAGGAATTTTAAAAGTTGTACAGTGCAGTTATCACTCAGCTAAGATTAAATTTAAGTTGAATAACTGAAAACGTGTTACAGTCTATGTTCACTATACATATCTATTGGTGGCGTGCATTGTTCGAATGTGAGACGGGTAACCAAGACGGAGCAACATGTGCCTTGCTTCATATGCAACCACTATCACGCATGAGTGGAGCATGTAATCTAAAATGCCCGAGCTTCCACTAATTCTTTCGAAAAGGCATGTTTCTTTTTTTTCTTGCTATTTGCTTTACGTTTCTCCGACACAGATATGTCTTACGGCGACGATGTGATGGGAAAGGTCTAGGAATTGGAAGGAAGCGGCCGTGGCCTTAATTAAGGAACAGCCCCGGCATTTGCCTGGTGTGAAAATGGGAAGCCACGGAAAACCATCTTCAGGGCTGCCGACAGTGGGGCTCAAACCCACTACCTCCCGATTACCGGTCATGTTTCTTTAAATGTATTGGCTTTAGATACTAGACAAAACAGCCAGCTAGAAATACATTATAATACTAAATATACACTGAGAATACATACACACATATGGATCTTCCATAATATTGTACTGGGATTACGTTCTGAGTTCCTACAGAATGCTTACACACACATACACAGAGAAAAAAGAAGAAATTGAAACACTTAAACTGTAGTATGTTTAGTTAATTTTTCCGAAGTTGTATCATGGTCTTATAGTCTTAAATCGGTGTCTTTTAAGAATACGGCAATAGCATTATACACCTCAGGTTGTTGGAATGATAAAATGCACCGTGTGTTGGGTGGTAGCTGGAAGTTCAATGACAGTAAAGTTGTTATGAATTTATTCCACTGCACAATATAAAGATGGGACGAGAAGATGATGTGGTTGAGGTCAGCGATTGCTTGGCGGTCACAGGAACAGTAAGGCGAGTTTAGGACTCCTACCTGGTAGAAATGATTTGCAAATCTGCCGTGATTGAACCTCATGCGAATAAGAGAAGTGACGTATCGGCGACAAGTATTCCATTTGGAGAACCAAGGTAAATGAGGAGGGTAAGGTTGGACTGCAGCGTATTGTTTCTTCTGTTGCGTTGCCTTTTTGAAGTATACCATTCTTCTTGAATTAGCGTCCGTGCTTGATACGTGGCAGATAGTCCCGAATAGACACTGGTGAATCCAGTCGTTCGCCCAAATGCGTTGCTACTTCAGCGTCTCGGTCAACATATTCGTTGTGTAGGATACCTTTATATCTAGGTATCCAAAGAAAGTGCACGCCAATATTGAGACGTGTAAGTAGTCGAGATCCCTGAATGATCTGTATTTGATAAACCGTTAGTTTGTATGTAGCGGTGACTGTAGAGTCTTCAAGACACTGAGAGAGTCGGTAAGTATAAGAACTGCCGAAGGTTTAACTCTTGAACTGTATTCTGGAGCTTCAGGAATAGCGACAACTTATGCTGTAAAAAGAGTCCAGTCATTTGGTAAAGTAAATAAACGAGCTTCTTCAGTTGCGGGGAAGTAAAATGCCCATCCCACGGCAGGCGGTGAGGGTATTTTTGAGCCATCAGTGAAGATATTAAGAGCATTGGGCCACTGGCTTTGAGTATATTCTAATAAGTAAGACTGAACTCTGGTTAGTGGAAGTACGTTTTTCTAAGATGTATTGGAATAGAAAACAATAAGTAGGAGTACGGAATATCAAATGCATGGCAAGACTCGTGGAGTGTTGACGATGGAAGTATGGGGCGTAGAAACCGAAGACGTTTTAGAAGGCACATATTTTCCATCCATTTTCGGTTTCCGTGCTCTCCCATAACGGTTTCTAAGTCGGCAAGAATGCTGCCGATTGGTGGATCATTATTGTACATCCTGGCTAATACAAATATGTCTGCTAAATACTGTCGGCTTACAGAGAGAGGACGTTTGGCACACTCTAGTCACAGCGCATTTGTTGGTGTCGAAGCCATTGCACCAATGTAGGTTCTAACACTAACATACTCCTATAATCCATTTTGGATCGGATAAATCTGCGATATAGGAGAAGGAGAACACAGGGATCCGCCCCCACCATGTTCGGGCGAGAGCACGAAGAATATTCAGAGTTCGCTCCAGTTTTGGTTTAAGCTCAGATATATGTGGTAACCATGTCAGTCAAGTGTCATATGTGAGACCTTTCTTGAGGTATGACTCTGAAGTTGTACTGTCCCAAGTTCAAGGTTAAGGGCGTTACTCTTAGGAGTTTTCGCGTAAATAACACTGCTTAAGTCTTGGAAGGCTATAAGGACGGATTATTTTATAGGAGCCAATGGTCTAATTGAGATACAGCTGAAGACATTTGAGCTTCTAAGTTTGTAGAGAGCTTGCACTAGTATATACACACACATCGTCAGCATATCGTAAAATTTTAATCCTGGGTGAAAATATGGTTTCTAGATCACTGGTGTAAATGGTGTAGAGCAGGGTACTAAGCACTGCACCTTGAGGCAGTCCTTGTGAGCCTATACGTGTGCCAAGTTCTTCGTCACGATAACGCATATATATTCATCTGGTGTGCAGATGATTATGAATTCCCTCGATGGTCGGATGGGACAGGCCGAGGTCCATCAATTTAGACACTAATCTTGAGATATCAACATTGTCGTACGCAGCATAAATATCCGGAAAAAGGACAAGCATGTAACTGTTCTTAGCAAATGCCATATATATGTCCGTAGTGAGAAGTGCATGACTGTCACAGGCACAACTTCCTTTTCTGAACCATTCTAAGATCGTGGCAGAAGATTATGAAATTCTAACCATCATTTGAGTCGAAGTTTAATCATTTCCTCTCTCGAAGGTCTTAAGTATACAGGAAGGCAAAGCGATAGGACGATATGCGTTCGGATCCTCTGGTTTCTTTCCGAATTTGAGGATGGGTACCACAATTTGCATTAACCAGGATATCGGAAATTCTCCTTGAGTCCATATTTCGTTTATGACCCGAAGCAGCTACTGTAGAACTTGAATTGATGAATGGGCCAGCATCCAGCAGCAAATATTATCAAAACTTGGTGCAGTACTAGGGGACTGTTTTATTGCATTTTGCATCTCAGTTAATGTGAAGGAAGAGCATAAGAAATCATTACTCGGGTTGGTGCTGAACTAAAGTCGTTGAGCATCAACAAACGGAAGAGCTATTTTGTCAAAGAATCCCTCTACACAGACTGGGGAGATTTTATGGGCTCGTGGACTGCGACTTTGTGGCGGAATGCCTTTATTTTTTTCCTGACGTCGGGGATGTTGGCATTCCTATCAAATGATGCATGAAATTCCTTCCAATCGTGTCTTTTCCTTTCTCCAAAAATCTTTTAACTTGAGTTATAGTGTTCAGGCATTACTGGTACCTCTCAAAAATGTGCTGTTCCCGATATGCCGAAGCACTGTCCGCCGTGCAACAGCCCGAGAGCAACCTGGGGTCCACCAGACTGCTGGTTTTCCCATGTGTGTAGATTCAACTTTGAACCTTATGCAGCTTTGTCTATAGCGGAGATATGGACATTGTAGCTGACACCACTAGAAGTTTGCAGTGGAAAGCGCAACCTCTCTTCATCCATGTTGGCTATAAATACTGGCCAATTAGCCTTAAAGCAGTTCCATTTTCCTATCGACACTTTCTGGTTCTGAGGAAGAGGATAAGTCTCTACTTTAATCAAAATGGGAAAGTAATTGAAGCCTCGGAATCGGTAAGGACGGACCAGTCTGTCAACAAGGATAAAGAGGGAGTGGTAATAGTGAGGTCAATTGCTGAGTTCTGCCTATTTGCTGAAGGAATCAAGGTAGTGGAATTATAATTCAGAATGACTAAATTATATTGTTCGAAAATATTGACTATATCATTGTCTTAGCTATGGGTCGTTGTACAACCCCATGTTGTGGAGTGAGCGTTGAAGTCTCCACAGATGATCTGTCCGGGAAGAAGTTGAGGCGTGATTTTTTTCCAAATATCCAAGGTGATTGCTGTTCTCGGTGGGCAATATTCAGATGCTATCGGAATAGTTCTAGAGGGTAGTTGAATACTAGCTGCAATCAGTTAAAATGATGAGGGCAGCTACGTTGGATAGTTATTTGTCTGTAAGGTAATATAGTGTGAACTAGAATAGTTGCACCACCATATACATCATCACGGTCTTCCTTTATAGTCGTACAGCTGCAAAAATATATATACATCTTCGAGGTTTGAACCACGTTTCTGACAGGACAACAACATGAGGGTTTATATCGTGAAGTGCATTATTTAGCCTGTCATTGTTTGAAATAGTCGACCGTGCATTCCACTAAATAACTTTTTCCTCATCGCCATGGGTTGTAGAGAGTCAGAGGGTTGAGACGAAGATTGTTGGATCAGTAAAGTAATGAACACTGTTCCAGATAGTGCTGCTATAGATGCAGTTTGGCTTTGAATCTCACGCTATAGATTACCTCTGTTCAAGGTCACCAACCGGCCGTTCCACTGTAAGGTTTTAAATGCCATTTTCAGTGGCTAAAATATTGATAATCATGTCGCGGATTTCTGTTGGATGAATTTCGATGGACGCTGACATGAGCGTAATAATATTAAATATTTGCTCGATAAGTTGTTCGTTGTTTTTAGCAGGATTGGGTGGTACCCGATGGGGGTGGGGAGGGTATGAATTGTAAGTAATCGTTGTAATAGGTAAGTGTGGAGGAATATAGGCCAGTTGAGAAATTGGGTTTAAACGGCTGTAACGGACGTCTTGACGAGTTTACAGGAACTGTCATTTTACGCTGAGAGGCGAATGGATGGTTGAGTTGTTGGTTAAATGTTGAATGGGGAGAACTCTGCTGTACTGTAGTCCATGGTACATCTTCCGTCGTTGGTGGTTCAGCTGTACCAATTGGTGCCAAGGGTTCATGTTGTTTTGAAATGTTTTTTTTTTAAATGTTGAGATGTTCGAGGTTACAGAAATATTAGATAGAGGGGGAAAATTCCACCTGACTTATAATTAACTGGTGGGGGTGACGCTGAGTCTACATACGCTCTGTTGTTATAAATACCAAGCGCAACCTCTTGCGTGATGTTAAAAGCCATAAGTTCCCGAACCGAAATCCACTTTTTATATTCTGGGCAGTTTTGATCAGTGGGAAGATGAGTTCCTCTGCTGTGTACACAACATATAGTAATTAAATCCAAACACTGTCCAATATCATGAGGCCCTGAACAACGGCTACAACGTTGGGCATTTCGGCGTTGCAGGCTAGAATGATTGAATCTCATACACCACTCACATAATCGCACAGACATCACAAGTGTTTGCACTGGGCATCGAGTTCCGAGTAAGTGGATATATGCTGGCAGTTGTAGTGCACGAAAGGCTAACAGACAAACCGGAATAGGCCTTCCCTCCCCCGCAAATAATTTTAGTGAGGCGCTTTACACGAACGACTGGTAACGGGGTTTGTGTTTCCCGTAATATTTCAGCATCAGTAAGTGTGGTTTCGAATTTTCTTTTATTAAACCTTGTCTTTGAATTACACTAGACGGAATGTAAACTTGTAGATTTTGTTGACAAAAAAAATTCAGATTCCACTAGTTCATTTGCAACTGCTCCTGAAGTGGTTTCAACTCGAAACTCAGTTTGCTTTATGGTGTTTATGTCCAGGAAGTTTTGACGGCACACGACCTGCTCGTTAAATAACAGCCTACCAAGCGTCATTGGATGTAGACTACGCAGGTCTTTGTTGGCACTTTCAACGATAACAATGAAAGGGTCTTGATCATTATGATCGTGCCTATGTTCGCTGCTATTGCGATATACAACTCTTTGATTAGTGTTGGGCTGATATTCAGATGGAGGTAAAGAATGTATTTCTCCCACAGCTGAACCATTAGAACTGTTCGTTGTATCAGTTGAACCGGAACTGTTTATAATATCAGGGATCATGTCAGACTCCTCTGTAGGACGGGGTTCACTTCCACTAGGAAGCATTTTTTTTGCACTGGGAATTGAATTAGTCAGAGTCAGTATTACCTGATTTGATAGCTGGCTGTGCTTAAATAGTGGGTACTGATACCTGATGTCTTTGTAGTAATGAGGCAGTTGCTCCTTTCATCTCTGTTGAGTGGGTGTTGACAGGTTGTTGATTCGACAGAAGTTGATGTGAATTATGAGGGCTTTTGACACTTGAAGCAAAGTCTGGAGTCATCGGTGGAGAGTTGCCGTAACATATTTGTAAGACAACATTAATTACCTGACCCGTGTCAGGTGGATCGTTCATGATATACTCACAAAAACACACACAAACGGAATTTTCGAACTGTTCATATTCTTATTTGAAATAATAAGAAAATAAAACACAGTCAACTTATTAGCGGCAGATAAGCAAATTCTAAAGGTACATAAACCATAGACCTAGTATACATGCAAACACAGCACTTAGTATGCTAGGGCGCAGCAGAACACTCGATGTGAACATGGTCCACGCCTCATATTGAACTCGACAGGGAATGTTCGAAGAGAAATGACCTTGCTTACTTTACTGACGTTGCAAGCAATGTGGTTCATCCAGATATGAGTAAGCCCTTGCTTACAAAGTGATAAGAATGATGACGATCTAGTGCACTGGTGGAAGGATCATGGAATCAGTCTGCCTACTCTGTCAGTAATTGTTAGACGTACATTGTGCATTCCAGCAATCATTGCAAGCAGTGAAAGAAACTTCTGTAAAGCTGGAATGCTTTTAACGAGTCGTAGGAATCAGCTAGACCCAGTTCAAGTCAAGGACTTGTTAGTCATTCAAAAAATCATAACAATAAATAATTAGTTCACAATTCATTCCCAATCTGGAGCTAGAGCTTGTGCACTAGCCAATCTCTTTGGATAGAAAACTTTGAGCAAACAGGATTTTCCATTAATGTTGAGGTTTATATTTAACTTTATGTGTTACAATGACTCATTAATTTACATAGTTTATACCGTACTTCACCGCATAATCGTTTCACTTTTTATACCAAAATTTTCGAAAAAATTGTAGGGTGTGACCATTATGCGAAGGAGTTTTAATAGAGCATTTGTATTATTCAAAAAATATGTTTCAACCAAATAGCAAATAGTAATAACTAAATATGCGTACAACGCATGGTAATTAAAGTACGGTTCCATTGTATGGGACCTCACCACGATTACTTTATTTGAGAACTGGAAATATCCCAAGGAAAATAGCACGATTTGTAGTTTGACAACGTGGTTGCGAGACAGTGTAGGATTTAATCACCGGTTATATTATGAGTTCTCATTTGAAATACGTAAGGCAGTAATTTAACGCTTATCGACAACGCCGCCGGGAAATACTGGCACCGCACACATACTAGGAAGAAGAAGAAGTAGAAGAAAAAGAAACAGTAATTTGGAGATGCAAAATTTTGTGACTAACTTTATGTTCAAGTATGAATTTGCGAGATTGTATATTAACGCATTAAAATAGCAAAACTTTGTCTCCAATATACGAGGTTTTGTATAAGTATGAGCATTACATTATTTGTGGGTTTTTAATGCTATTAGTACGAAAATATATATTTATTACGCCATAAGTTTCCTTACAAATCCGAGAATCGATGCACTTAATTCATCATACTCAAAACCACAATTTCGATGGTCGCTGGGGTAACGAGGTTTTGGAGTAAAAACGACGACACGTAAATGCCGACACGTTCTATGCGTGACGGTGGGGAGAACATTCCGCCTATCGGAAGAAATGACTACAGGGAAGGCACCGAAGACCCTCCTCATAGGAGGGATAGTGGATTGGCAACCAAGAGCCCCTAGATGAGTCTGGTATTGAATCCACTCGTGACAGGTTCCTCATTCATCTTTGCTATCCGACCTCTTTTGGACAACTTTCAATCTCTTCTGACCCCGAAGATAATTGATTTGCAAGGCCTAGGAAGTATTTTATTTCAACGCTTTTCATGGCCCTTCCCTTTCATTTCATGAGACCTTCCTCCTTTGAGGTATCAGACCCCTTTCTATTCTTGGCTGATTAGAGTTATGAAGAGATGATTATCTGGTTGTACTTCCCCTTAATATAGTAAAAAACCCACCGAGCAAGCGGCTGCGGCGTTTAGGTCACGTAGCTATGAATTTGCATTCGGGAGATAGTGGGTTCAAACCCCACTGTCAGCAGCTCTGAATATGGTTTTCCGTGGTTTCCGAATTTCACACCAGGCAAATGCTCGGGTTTTACCTTAATCAAGGCCACGGTCGCTTTCTTCTCACTCTTAGTCCTTTCCTATTCCATCATCGCCATAACGTGTGTCGGTGGGATGCAAAGGAATTTTTAAAAATCTTCCAGGTATGTGATAGAGTTTTATAGATTTGTTCTTGAGTTCTACAGAAAGAAAAACTTTAAGGTTATTTAAAAACTAAGCAGTCATACAATGAACATTGAAAAACAGATATTCATAATATAAGCTTTTTCCTCGTCATCCTCGTCTTTATAGATTTCGTTGTCTATTAGGCGAAGAAACACTATCCCAAGCTGAAAAACCGTCATCTTCGAGAACCCATTTAGAATGACAGTCGCAGCCTGGCTTTGTATCGATATCTTGGTGCAGGCAGCTGGCATTTAACGCTGTCTACATTGAAGAGACTCAACCTCTGGCACGTTCAAAGTGATTAACAGTGTCATCTCTCTCTGTCGTGTTTTTTTTATAAGTACGCCGTAATACGGACAATTCTTCACGTAATCTTTCGTTGAATAATTTACTCCAGCCTACAGTTTGTTTCCTCTCAGCCTTTTGCAGTTCGGCTCATTTCCTCTATGACATGAACTCTGTTGTCTTCAGAGCAGAATTTTAAATATGTTCATTTATGTAATGTATGTGTTTCTATCTATATTGTTGACAGTATGGTCAATACAGGTCATACCTCATACCTTCAATAAAAATAAAATCACTGGCCATTTTTCTCAAGCCAGTAATATTATCTACTCCTCAACTACACTTAAAATCGATAACAGGTGAACGAAAATTAAACAATCTCTGCAATACCATTTAGACTTTCACGACTCTTGTAACTATTCATGATGTAAATTTTTTGGGATTATGCCGTATAATTAATATATATATATAAACTCACTCAATGCGCATTTCAAAAGGCATGGTAGGGGGCCCAATCCCGTCCGTGCACCTAATTTCTTCCATCTACGGATTTCCAGTTTACACGGTTGTTCCCTAATGTTTAGTCGTGTGTACACGCGTGGCCTCATCCGGTTTTCTTGTTGTGATAGTTGGTTGTGTGCATCACGTTTAGTTTCTGTGTACAAGGAGGATTCATTTTTTTTACTGAGCTGATTTAGTACAGCATTCAAATTAAGAGCCTGTTATTCCTAGAGTGAACACTGACATGTGTATGTAATACAGGTGTGGCGTGTGGTGTAGTTTCTGGTGTGTAATGCTACAGTGAGGTGGTCGGCGTGTGTTAGTGTAACGACCATAATAATAAATCAGGGAATGTTCGTAATTTCGTCCTCCTCCATTTTATTTGTTCTTTATGAATTATTTTCAGATGGAAAAACGCAATCTTTGGGATAAGGAGGCTATGAAAAAGGCTATTAAGGCAGTGAGGGACAACATAATGGGTTACAAACGTGCAAGTAAATCGTTTAACATCCTACGAGCAACGCTGAAAGACTGTGGTAAAGAGAATACCAAGAAATCACTCTTCATAAATGGTCTTCAAGTAATTCATTATAGGGAAAGTGTTTGGTAAGGTTAGAAAGGAAAACTATATTAAAATTAATTGTACTTTTCATAAATTTGGTGGGAGACGAAATTACGAATAGGTTTTTGGTAGTTTAGTTTTTGTAGTGTTTATGTTTATGTTGCCTTACGTTATAACAGTTCCATTGTAACTTGCGTGTAAGTGGAGAATATATTCCTATTTGTAGGCTTGTCCATAATATTGCTGAATTTCTGCAAGTCGAAATCATCTAAGGGGACGAAATATGGGCCTCCTACTTTACCTTGCGTTTCTTCATCAAGAGATAAGAGAAAACGGAAACACGATGTTGCTAAGAAAAAACAACAGAGAAATTTAAAATGCTGCCATAAGTTGTAATGTAACGGTTCAAATCCCGTTACAAGGTGATATCTGTATTATTATTATTATTATTATTATTATTATTATTATTATTATTACTATTATTTTATCTGTGAGATTACTATTATTGTAATATAATTATTATTCAATTCGATTCTGCAATGCTTGTCGCTTGCGTGATTGTAGTTAACTGTATGCATATATACGTGTGTGTAGATTAACACTAAAGACATGTACAGTAAAGAGTTGCTGTATGTCAGATGTGGATATGACGTTATTACATCGTGCAATACTGCTGGCGATTCTGCAGAGTCATTGCTACGTCATGGCTACGTCATCGTGAGCATTTAGCGATGCGCTCACGGTCTTGGATTTACCTAGGGAGCCCCGGGCTATTTCAGCATTGTATGAAATATCTGTCGCGAGGTGGGAGTAGATTATTGTTATTTCTGGAGATTACGTAGGTGCGTCAACCTAACGTCTATAAAAGGTGGCTGCATATTGTAGCGTCAGTCATTATTCAATTGGAAGCAGAGGCCTAAGTCGGTCAGTCAACGAGAGTCAACGAGTGTGAACGAGATGGAGAAGACTCAGTGAGCCATTAGTCTTTGGTCATTGAGAGAGTGAGGATACAGTTGGTCGTTTTCTTAGTTGAGGATACGGACGGGAAGGCTTACCACGAAGTCATAGAAAGAAAGACTTGCAATGAAGTCATACCATACAGACTTACAAAGAAGTCATATGATATGGAGAAGAAGCAGTCACATGGATACATCACCAAATTTGGCGTGACACATGTACAGTAAACACCAGATCTAAGGAATACGTCGTAATTACACTCAAAGTGTTGAAGATACAGTCATGTGAATCAGTGAGGGATATATTTCGTATAAATTATTAAATGTCCGGTCAAGAAGAATTCAAATTCATGCCTAGTTTCTTTCAGTTGCAATGTCATAATTTCATATTCACACCTGTTTTATCGCAGCAAGACTTACTATTTTTTATATACAATTTAAAGAATATATTTCGTTCTATCAAATGAATTCATAGTATTATTTCAATGACAGAAGTAGCTAACCTCAAATTACTTGGGCAAACCGAACGCCAATCTCCTTTTATATGGTATGTTGTCAAAAGTAAGCTTATTACCCTACACCCTAGTGATCATCAAGATTCTCATCCTATTATTGCTGCACTGAGTGGTAGCTGGCGCCCTTCAAATAACGTATGTGTAAGCAAGCAGGTAAGAAGTAAGTGTGAGTACAATGTTCGACGATTGTGTATTTTATTTAATGAATATTAATTTTCATATTTTCCATTTTTAAATGCAGATATTTAATATTTTTTCAATTTAAATGCAGTTTTATATGTTTCAAAAGATAGTCAAGTAGTTAGGATCTTTACAGTAATAGGGACGCCATTTTAGCCTACCTCAGCACTGCTGGGGTAAATAACTTTGTAATTACATTTTCTTATTATTCCTTATAAAGTTTTTAAAACTACGAACATCTAAGTCAAGCCAAGTACAGCTGTCTCGACAATCCGCTCACAGCTTCTCCAGTGAGCTGGTTTTCCTTGCCGGAGCGAAAGAGAGCTACCCCAGCGAAATTCAAGTCGCTTGATTGACGCATGCACTTGAAGCTTCCTTGTCCTGGGAGCGGGGTGGGGCTGTCGGCCCTCCCCCGACAGAAATTTTCGGTGACAGGCCAGCTAGCTTGGGAAAGGTATGTTAATTTCAATACTCGACACTCAAAATGTTCAGTGCCACACACTAGAGACTACAAGAAGAATATCAACATGTTAACAGTATAGCAGCTTGCACATCGTCCTGATAATAAAAGTAGAGTCAGTTTATGAAATCAATTGTAATATAGAAGAATATATATTATTCTTGGATTTTGGCATGTATAAAGATTTTTCGAGCAAATCATTGATGGCAAGTGTTGAGTACGTTTCTCGATAGCCGAAGAAAAATATTTAGGTTGCCCAGCATGAACATAGTACTAAGCGCGAAGTAAAAGAATTTTGTAGTTGGTTGTCTGTGATGGTGGTATATAGTGAATTGTCCAGTATTCCTCCTGGATTATAGGTGAGTTTCCGTGAGTTCTGTGCGTGTTATACATCGTGACGATTATTTTTCCTCGTTTATCGTTGATGCACTTACGAGTGAAACTATAAAACTTCGGTGACGATAAAATACCAGTTACATTTTGCTGATTCAGATTAAGTTAGGCTTTTTAAGTTAAAAACAAATAGTCCCAGTGTATTTGTGTGAAAACCGTGGCGTACTGTACTATCACGAAGTGTCACCGGGTGAAACTCTAAGTACATTGTTTGATGATGATGATGATGATTATTGTTTGAAGGTGCCTAGCATCTAAGGTCATCGGCCCAGTACATTGTTTAAAATCTGCTATAGATTAAGTTATGATGGTGTCGTCACTGCCGTGAACATCCATTTGGAAGTATGTGCGAGTTTGTGGTTGAAAACATTCTTGAAAGACCTTTCTGAGGTGGACCTTTCCGCAAAAAATGCAGCCTTATAAAATGGTAACGTTGACTTTAGAGAGTGTAGTGGGGCTACGATTGTTTATAATTAAACATAATTTTTGCCGCTGGGGTAACGAATATGTTCACCGCACGCCACTGGTTCTAATAATAGGTAGCCATACAGGCTACAACCTCAGCGAATCATGTCTCAGCCTCACCCTTCGCTTTGGCAATATGAAAATGGCTGAGGTCTAGCGATGTTAGTAATTGATTTCTTGTGGCTATTTCTAGCCGAATGCAGCCCTTGTAAGGCTGACCCTACGATGAGGGAGGGCGCCATCTCCCAAGTGTAGGTAACTGCGTGTTATTGTGGTGGAGAATAGTGTTATGCGTGGTGTGTGAGTTGCAGGGATATTGGGGACAGGAGAAACACCCAGCCCCCGGGCTATTGGAATTAACCAACGAAGGATGAAATCCCCGGCCCGGCCGGGAATCGAACCCTGGATCCTCTGAACCGAAAGCCAGTATGCTGACCATGTTAGAATTCCCATTTCTTATGTAGCCAGTCCCAGTTTTGAATGGTGTAAAAATGTTCCTCGAAGGGACAGTTGGTGCACGCATTTCAGTGGACTTGGCAGACTGATATGTAATAGCAAATTCTAGCTCGGTGAGGAGAGCAACGGGAAACTACATCACTCCCTATTTCCCTTGTAAGCCTCTTCAGTGGTGCCTAAGCCATCTACGCGAACTGATGATGTAACTGTAGAGGATCAAACCAGTCGTCGGGCTGAATACTTAACAAACATAGATAGGCCTACATACATACATACATACATACATACATACATACATACATACATACATACATACATTGAAGTGCAATGAATGATTTTTCCACTTGGTTATTTTAATATAAGAAGTACCGTAATTTTTATTGATCATTTATTTAAACTCTTTACCTTACAGGATTAGTTATTCCTGTGACTCAGCGAGGGATCCTACCTCTACCGCCTCAAGGGCACTGTACTGGAACGTGAGACACTTCGGGTCGGGAGATAAACTGGGGAAGAGGACCGGTACCTCGTCCAGGTGGTCTCACCTGCTATGCTGAGCAGGGGCCTTGTGGGGGTTGGCAAGATTAGAAAGGATGGGCGAGGAAGAGGGAAGGAAGCTTCCATGGCCTTAAATTAGGTACCATCGCGGCATTTGCCTGGAGGAGAGGTGGGAAAGAACGGAAAACCACTTCCAGGATATCCGAGAGGGTAATGGATCCCCTCTACCGAGCGGACCCCGTTCCAGCCCTCGTACCACATTTCAAATTTCGTAGCAGAGCCGGGAATCGAACCCGGGCCTCCGCGGGTGGCAGAAAATTTTACGAAGTAAGGGCGGAGATTAATTCGGAAGATTCCCACTTAATTTCGTATTTTCGGAAATCTTCTAAAAATCGGAAGACCTGGCAACACTGTTTGGGTTGTTTCCAGCTGTTCACCTCACTGACCCGAAAAGTATTATTACGTGCATATTGTACACCTCCGTAACGAATCGATTAGTGCTATTAACTGCCATCTTCGAGGGCCCGGGTTAGATTCCCGGTACCGCCAGAGTTAAGAATGACAGGAGGGCTGGTACTGTAAAACGGGATAACTTCGGCCACTTTCTCGTATATTTTTAAAATTAAAATGTGAAATATTCCCTCTAATTTTCTGAAAATTATAATATAAGTTCTGCCATGTTTGTTCTTCATTTCTAAATATGAACATAATTCTAATTGTTATTCAGTAATGAATTATGACTATCGAAAGAGTGGCCGGAGTTACCCCATGTTTTGGGGTAACTTCGTCCGCCATAAAAAGATCTCTTAAAAGGAAGTTTTCTTCGATGTAGTGTTACTTCGGCCACTGTGAATGTTTTTTAAAAGCCTGCAAAAAGCCCAGGATCAACAATCACAAACAAATTAAAACGATTTGTGGTGAAACAGAAGTATAGTGATCAAATTCACATTTTTCACAAAGAAGAAACTATTTCATTTAGCCTAAGCATACAAGCATTGTATGATATTACAAATTACGTGTTGCATTGCGTAATTATTCGTAATGGTACAAAAGATAATAAATAAAAAGTACGAAAATCATAAAGCCCAATAGTGTGGAGGGAAAATGAGATCGAAAAAGAAGCAATCTTGTAGACTGTTCTCATAATACACTGTCTTCTAAATTAGAAAATATCTGGGCCGTCAATCAAGTTCTTACTTGCGCCTCGTCCATGTCAACATATTTCCATCTATTTATCATTGAAAATAGGAACCGTCTTTCTCCTCCCTGTCGGGATAAACTTCCCCGTTCATTGTTATTGTGGCTTTATTAATCTCTTCTAAAGCATTCTTGAAGTAAACAGGCTCGTAATTACAAAAACCCGTGGCCGCGTAATGTTTTCCTGTACGTTCTTGGCATGGCCGAAGTTACCCCGGAAGTGGACAACTTTCATCACAAAACTATTCCCCGAAGAACCTATTTGAATAAAATGCATCAAATTAGGTTGATCAGTTACCAGACGTACTTACATTTTGACCCCATAAACCACTGGAATGGAGAATCAAATGCTGGGGCTAGAGAACAGTTTGTATTCTGCTGTTACCAGACAAGACAATAGTTGGGGCTGCGAAAAAAATGGATTGACTCAAAAATGAGACCGCCAATGTTCTTTGGACTACCGAGTTTTGATAGAGCATTCTATTGTACGTGCATTTCAGTTGTTGCAAATGGTTTATCTTTTTCAGTTTAGGAGGCAGGAGAAAATAAGTATTGCTATTCGTCAGTGGCCGAAGTTATCCCACTTTACGGTATGTAGTTAAAATCGTACATGCAGCTCACCTCCACTGGGGATGTGCTTGAAAATAATTGACCCACCTGGGAACGAGTTTGCGTTTGTCCGCTACATGGCTAAATGGTTAGCATGCTGGCCTTTGGTCTATGGTATCCCGGGTTCGATTTCGGAATGAGCCCCCTCCTCACAGACGTGCAGGTCACCAATTAAGGTGTCAAATCGAAAGACCTGCACCATGCCTCTTAGAAAGCCACGCGCCATTATTATTATTATTATTATTATTATTATTATTATTATTATTATTATTATTATTATTATTATTATTATTACGTTCAGGTAAACCTCGTTATACGCGGATTCGCTATCCGCGATTTAGCATATATGCGATTTTGATTTTAGGTCTAGTGCTGCCATCTGTTAACAGTACGTCGATACTGTACTGCCCTAAGGCGGGTACAGACAAGCGTTCCGAACTCTGTAAGGTACACTACATTGCGTGCCAGGTTAAATGAGGCAAACGCATCTCTACGAGCATTTTGTGTTTGTCGAGACGTAAATCGTCAGTTCCGGTCAGTAGAGCTGTGAGCTTCCACTTGACAGGTTTCGTATTTAAAATGCCGGGTGAAAAGAAAGAAGCGTGTACGAAAGTCGTATTCGTTAGAAACAAAGTTAGAAGTTTTGGATCGCTATGAGAAAGTTGAGCGTATTGTTGACATTCAGCGTGCTTTGGGACTTAGTGAATCCACTGCAAGAACCATGCATGACAATGTGCAATCAATTAGATTTTTTTTTGCAATTGGCTTTACATCGCACAGACACAGATAAGTCTTATGGCGACGGTGGGATAGGAAAGGGTTAGGAGCCGGAAGGAAGTGGCCGTCGCTTTAATTAAGGTACGGCCTCAGCACTTGCCTGGTGTGAAAATGGGAAACCACGGAAAACCATCTTCAGGGCTGCCGACAGTGGGGTTCGAACCTAGAAATCTCACGGATGCAAGCTCACAGCTGCGTGCCCTTAACCGCACGGCCAACTCGCCTGGAAAATCGAAAAATTGCTCAATCTTCTACCAACATAAGTGTGACTAGATTGACCAAATCTCGCTCGGAAGTGATGGAAAGAATGGACATTGGATTAAGCATCACACCTAACAACACATGCCTCCCTCTGGAGCTGCTATTCAAGTTAGAGCCAAGAGCTTGAATGCAGATTTTGGTTTATTATTGTCTGTTTCAGTGTTAAATTTTTAAGTGTATAAATTTTGCATTGAAAATGCGTTTCAGAAACATGATAATGGTTATTTTTTTGTAAAAAGTAATAAGAATCTCTGCTATTTTAAACTTAATATGTGAGTAAACGGAAACCTAACCCTATATTTTACATATAAAATGATTCTCGATTTACGCGATTTCGGTGTGCGCAGCAATTCCGCGGAACATAAGTATGACGTATAACGCTATCTACCTGTACTTATTAACCTGCCAAGCCCACTGAATTACATACACTATTCGTATCTACAAGCTATGCACTACCATCAAACATTGCAGTCACTTTTGTAATGAAGAATGAAATTACTAGCATCGATCTTACATCGGTCTCTTTGATATTGTCAGAACCAAAGAAGAAACGGGGGCAGTTTGATTAATTGCTCTGTCCCGTACTATAAGACACAGCGCACACGGTATTTTCATAAATATACTACAATTTCTATGACGGACTATTTACCTAATGGAAAAATACGAGACTACGAAAAACCAAATTCATGGCTGCGGATGGAGGTGGCGGGGAAGGCTATATAAATAAACATTAAATATTCACACCTGTATTTGAAAAATAAGTATCGGTATCATAATAGTAATAATAATAATAATAATAATAATAATCATCATCATCATCATCATAATATTATTAGTAATAATAAGGAGGAGGAGGAGAAAAATTAGATTACTTCATCGCAATGCCAGCTAAAGTTATTTGGCATCATTAATTTTGGTAATAACTATAGAACTAATGTTCGAGCTTCTGAAGGTAGCACTTCATTTTATTCGTTGTAGATTTCATTTCGCGACCATTTCTCGCAGGATAATAATAAATCAAACCGAAGGAATGTCAAGCAAAGCGAGATGCAGTGAGCTCATAGTTGCCATTAAGAGTATTCTCTCAGAATGAATTGAGATTTTAGGCAAAATTATTATATCGTTCTGTTTCCAGGGCAATTTCGCTACACGGAAATGAAAGCTGGTGTAATCAGGATATAGTATTCTGCCTTTGCTGGCGAGAATTAGTGTTTTTTTTTTTTTTTTTTTTTTTTGCTAGGGGCTTTACGTCGCACCGACACAGATAGGTCTTATGGCGACGATGGGATAGGAAAGGCCTAGGAGTTGGAAGGAAGCGGCCGTGGCCTTAATTAAGGTACAGCCCCAGCATTTGCCTGGTGTGAAAATGGGAAACCACGGAAAACCATCTTCAGGGCTGCCGATAGTGGGATTCGAACCTACTATCTCCCGGATGCAAGCTCACAGCTGCGCGCCTCTACGCGCACGGCCAACTCGCCCGGTGAATTAGTGTTTACAGTGCACTATGTCTTCTGGTATAGGCTGGAATAAGTTTGTTACTTTCATTGCCCTGTCTCAGTCTCATCCTTGGCTTTGACAATATGAAAGTGACTGAGGTATGCGTGATGCTACTAATACCATTCCTTATGCAGCGAGTCCCTGTTATGAATGGTGTGAAAATATCGCTCATAGGATCGGTTGGTGCATGCATTTCGGTGGGCTTGGTAGACTGATATGTAATAGCAACTTCTGGCTCAGTGAGGAAAGAAACGGGAAACTATCTCACTCCTCATTTCCCTAGTAAGCCTCTTCAGTGACGCTTAGGTAATGTGTGACAGCTTTTGGCGTAGCATTGGAGGATCAAACCAGCCTTAGGACTGAATACCCAACATACAACATACATACAATCTCGTAGAAACAGATATGATACTATCAAGAATGTATGGTGTTACGAACAAGAGGGAAAATTTGCCTAGGTGGACTCGTAGACAGAAGAAAAATGGCCAGGTTAGGACCAGGTTAGGAGATTTCAATTTGTAATCGATTAACCTAAAGCAATTAGAAGATTAATTGACCGATTAATTGAATATGAATAGGTCTAAAATGTAATCACATTGGATCACAAACAATGAAATAGCATTTTAATTCAACACGCCCAACGTAGTAAATTTAATAAGATTGTGTGTGTGTGTGTGTGTGTGTGTGTGTGTGTGTGTGTGTGTGTGTGTGTGTGTTTAAGTGTGTGGAAATCTTGTCTCATTTCCACGGGGTCGGGTATGTGGTGATATGAATTTTCATAGCGAGTTTTATGACTGGATGCCCTTCCCGGTTCCATCTTCATATGAGCAGTTAATGGGATGAAATGAATGGCATGGTATATGATGGGAGGAATGCGGAGGATGAAGCTCGGGGCGAGCAAAAACCTACTCATGTCGAATAGTAGCAAGGGGGTCTGCTCAGGGCTTTAACGTCTCCATCCGATGGGCGAATCGCCATCATCAGCATCATATGCCCTTACTCCATATGAACACCGCGGAAAGTCTTGGGACTGAGTCCAGGCTTTTGACATGCAGTGTGGTGATTAGAAGTTGTATACCACCCTGCCTTCTACCCGGTCTGCCCACATTTCTGATGGTGAATTGTTTTCGACCAACAGAAATCAAACCGGCTAACTACGGTATCAAATTATATAGACTTGATACCTTGCTGATCACGGCCTCATTTTAGGTTAATAATAATAATAATAATAATAATAATAATAATAATAATAATAATAATAATAATAATAATAATAATAATATAATGTTACGTACCAATAACTACTTTTTAGGGTTTAGCAGATATCGAGGTGCCGGAATATTTCCCATAGGAATTCTTTTACCTGCCAGAAAACCTACCGACATTTGAGCACCTTGAATTACCATCAGACGGGGTAGCTAGTCTGTCTCTCATCCGGAGTGCCCTGGTTCATTTCCCTGTCAGGGCAGAGGTTTGTTACCTGGATCTGAGGGCTAGTTCGAGGTCCTTTCTGCCTACGTGGTTTCAATTGAGGAGTTATCTGCGGGTGAGATAGTGGCCCCGATCTAGAAAATAAAAATAACGGCTGAGAGAATTCAACGTGCTGATCACACGTCATCAGAAGGCCTACGTGCTGAACAGCGGTTACTTGGTAGACCAATGCCCACCAAGGCTGTCAGATTCTTGTTTCTTTTTTTAACTACCACCGGACTGATCAGGGATGGAACCCCTTTGCTTGAGCTCAGAATTCTACCGTCTGAGCCAGCCCGGAAAGTAATGTTAATAAACAGGTGATCCAGGCCCATTTTCAAATTAAATGCCTAAAATACATGCAAGTAAGAAAAGTATATAACTTATTTTGGAAAATAATTTTCCCCACTGGATGGTTTGTTTTTGAGCCACAATTTAGAACCGTAATTCTTTTTCCGCGGAGATTTGTAATTTTAAAAATTCATATCTTCTTGGGTACTGGGTAGTCTAGTACTAATTTCTTAGTTTCTACGGTAACTGTAATAGTCTCAGTAATTCACGTATCTTTTTGTGTTTATATCTACCTTTAGAGATGGCTACATTCTGACTTCCAATTATTAGTGCAAGTTGAAGGGACGTCAAAGTGGATATTCTTTTCTTTCATCGAGAGTATTAGGGGTATAAGTTTAATAATTATTTAATAATACAGGTAGGAGCATAAAATGCTTCTGTGCAATCTTAGAATCGATTTGTTTGCAGATATTAGTAGTACAGGATAATTTGTGCACGCTGGATGGTCGTCAGCTAAGGTCATTTATATATATTTACAATTTGTTTCACGTCGAACCGACACAGATAGGCATTATGGCGACGATGGGATAGGAAAGGGCTAGGAGTGAGAAGGGAATGACTGTGGTCTTTATTAACGTACAGCCCCAGCATTTGTCTGGTGTGAAAATGGGAAACTACGGACTAAAAGCATCTTCAGGGCTGCCGACAGTGGAGTTTGAACCCACTAACTTCCCACCAGATTCCGTGAGATCTCCGAAGTTAAGCAACATTGGGCGTGGTTGCCACGCGCTGTTTGGGGGGGGGGGGGTTAAGGGAATGAAGGGGCGGAAAGGAACTGGTCACCCTCATAAACTCCGGCTCAGGCACACCTCGGCGGAGGTTCGGACCTGCCTTCGGACAGAAAACACCCTTACCTTACCCTTTACCTCCCTAATGAAATCTGACAGCTACGTGATCCGAACCACGCAGCTACTCGCTCGGTAAAGTAAAAAAAAAAGTATGAGATCGAAAAAGAAGCAATCTTGTAGACTGTTCTCATAATACACTGTCTTCTAAATTAGAAAATATCTGGGCCGTCAATCAAGTTCTTACTTGCGCCTCGTCCATGTCAACATATTTCCATCTATTTATCATTGAAAATAGGAACCGTCTTTCTCCTCCCTGTCGGGATAAACTTCCCCGTTCATTGTTATTGTGGCTTTATTAATCTCTTCTAAAGCATTCTTGAAGTAAACAGGCTCGTAATTACAAAAACCCGTGGCCGCGTAATGTTTTCCTGTACGTTCTTGGCATGGCCGAAGTTACCCCGGAAGTGGACAACTTTCATCACAAAACTATTCCCCGAAGAACCTATTTGAATAAAATGCATCAAATTAGGTTGATCAGTTACCAGACGTACTTACATTTTGACCCCATAAACCACTGGAATGGAGAATCAAATGCTGGGGCTAGAGAACAGTTTGTATTCTGCTGTTACCAGACAAGACAATAGTTGGGGCTGCGAAAAAAATGGATTGACTCAAAACTGAGACCGCCAATGTTCTTTGGACTACCGAGTTTTGATAGAGCATTCTATTGTACGTGCATTTCAGTTGTTGCAAATGGTTTATCTTTTTCAGTTTAGGAGGCAGGAGAAAATAAGTATTGCTATTCGTCAGTGGCCGAAGTTATCCCACTTTACGGTATGTAGTTAAAATCGTACATGCAGCTCACCTCCACTGGGGATGTGCTTGAAAATAATTGACCCAACTGGGAACGAGTTTGCGTTTGTCCGCTACATGGCTAAATGGTTAGCATGCTGGCCTTTGGTCTATGGTATCCCGGGTTCGATTTCGGAATGAGCCCCCTCCTCACAGACGTGCAGGTCACCAATTAAGGTGTCAAATCGAAAGACCTGCACCATGCCTCTTAGAAAGCCACGCGCCATTATTATTATTATTATTATTATTATTATTATTATTATTATTATTATTATTATTATTACGTTCAGGTAAACCTCGTTATACGCGGATTCGCTATCCGCGATTTAGCATATATGCGATTTTGATTTTAGGTCTAGTGCTGCCATCTGTTAACAGTACGTCGATACTGTACTGCCCTAAGGCGGGTACAGACAAGCGTTCCGAACTCTGTAAGGTACACTACATTGCGTGCCAGGTTAAATGAGGCAAACGCATCTCTACGAGCATTTTGTGTTTGTCGAGACGTAAATCGTCAGTTCCGGTCAGTAGAGCTGTGAGCTTCCACTTGACAGGTTTCGTATTTAAAATGCCGGGTGAAAAGAAAGAAGCGTGTACGAAAGTCGTATTCGTTAGAAACAAAGTTAGAAGTTTTGGATCGCTATGAGAAAGTTGAGCGTATTGTTGACATTCAGCGTGCTTTGGGACTTAGTGAATCCACTGCAAGAACCATGCATGACAATGTGCAATCAATTAGATTTTTTTTTGCAATTGGCTTTACATCGCACAGACACAGATAAGTCTTATGGCGACGGTGGGATAGGAAAGGGTTAGGAGCCGGAAGGAAGCGGCCGTCGCTTTAATTAAGGTACGGCCTCAGCACTTGCCTGGTGTGAAAATGGGAAACCACGGAAAACCATCTTCAGGGCTGCCGACAGTGGGGTTCGAACCTAGAAATCTCACGGATGCAAGCTCACAGCTGCGTGCCCTTAACCGCACGGCCAACTCGCCTGGAAAATCGAAAAATTACTCAATCTTCTACCAACATAAGTGTGACTAGATTGACCAAATCTCGCTCGGAAGTGATGGAAAGAATGGACATTGGATTAAGCATCACACCTAACAACACATGCCTCCCTCTGGAGCTGCTATTCAAGTTAGAGCCAAGAGCTTGAATGCAGATTTTGGTTTATTATTGTCTGTTTCAGTGTTAAATTTTTAAGTGTATAAATTTTGCATTGAAAATGCGTTTCAGAAACATGATAATGGTTATTTTTTTGTAAAAAGTAATAAGAATCTCTGCTATTTTAAACTTAATATGTGAGTAAACGGAAACCTAACCCTATATTTTACATATAAAATGATTCTCGATTTACGCGATTTCGGTGTGCGCAGCAATTCCGCGGAACATAAGTATGACGTATAACGCTATCTACCTGTACTTATTAACCTGCCAAGCCCACTGAATTACATACACTATTCGTATCTACAAGCTATGCACTACCATCAAACATTGCAGTCACTTTTGTAATGAAGAATGAAATTACTAGCATCGATCTTACATCGGTCTCTTTGATATTGTCAGAACCAAAGAAGAAACGGGGGCAGTTTGATTAATTGCTCTGTCCCGTACTATAAGACACAGCGCACACGGTATTTTCATAAATATACTACAATTTCTATGACGGACTATTTACCTAATGGAAAAATACGAGACTACGAAAAACCAAATTCATGGCTGCGGATGGAGGTGGCGGGGAAGGCTATATAAATAAACATTAAATATTCACACCTGTATTTGAAAAATAAGTATCGGTATCATAATAGTAATAATAATAATAATAATAATAATAATCATCATCATCATCATAATATTATTAGTAATAATAAGGAGGAGGAGGAGAAAAATTAGATTACTTCATCGCAATGCCAGCTAAAGTTATTTGGCATCATTAATTTTGGTAATAACTATAGAACTAATGTTCGAGCTTCTGAAGGTAGCACTTCATTTTATTCGTTGTAGATTTCATTTCGCGACCATTTCTCGCAGGATAATAATAAATCAAACCGAAGGAATGTCAAGCAAAGCGAGATGCAGTGAGCTCATAGTTGCCATTAAGAGTATTCTCTCAGAATGAATTGAGATTTTAGGCAAAATTATTATATCGTTCTGTTTCCAGGGCAATTTCGCTACACGGAAATGAAAGCTGGTGTAATCAGGATATAGTATTCTGCCTTTGCTGGCGAGAATTAGTGTTTACAGTGCACTATGTCTTCTGGTATAGGCTGGAATAAGTTTGTTACTTTCATTGCCCTGTCTCAGTCTCATCCTTGGCTTTGACAATATGAAAGTGACTGAGGTATGCGTGATGCTACTAATACCATTCCTTATGCAGCGAGTCCCTGTTATGAATGGTGTGAAAATATCGCTCATAGGATCGGTTGGTGCATGCATTTCGGTGGGCTTGGTAGACTGATATGTAATAGCAACTTCTGGCTCAGTGAGGAAAGAAACGGGAAACTATCTCACTCCTCATTTCCCTAGTAAGCCTCTTCAGTGACGCTTAGGTAATGTGTGACAGCTTTTGGCGTAGCATTGGAGGATCAAACCAGCCTTAGGACTGAATACCCAACATACAACATACATACAATCTCGTAGAAACAGATATGATACTATCAAGAATGTATGGTGTTACGAACAAGAGGGAAAAATTGCCTAGGTGGACTCGTAGACAGAAGAAAAATGGCCAGGTTAGGACCAGGTTAGGAGATTTCAATTTGTAATCGATTAACCTAAAGCAATTAGAAGATTAATTGACCGATTAATTGAATATGAATAGGTCTAAAATGTAATCACATTGGATCACAAACAATGAAATAGCATTTTAATTCAACACGCCCAACGTAGTAAATTTAATAAGATTTTGTGTGTGTGTGTGTGTGTGTGTGTGTGTGTGTGTGTGTGTGTGTGTGTGTGTGTGTGTGTGTGTGTGTGTGTGTGTGTGTGTGTTTAAGTGTGTGGAACACTTGTCTCATTTCCACGGGGTCGGGTATGTGGTGATATGAATTTTCATAGCGAGTTTTATGACTGGATGCCCTTCCCGGTTCCATCTTCATATGAGCAGTTAATGGGATGAAATGAATGGCATGGTATATGATGGGAGGAATGCGGAGGATGAAGCTCGGGGCGAGCAAAAACCTACTCATGTCGAATAGTAGCAAGGGGGTCTGCTCAGGGCTTTAACGTCTCCATCCGATGGGCGAATCGCCATCATCAGCATCATATGCCCTTACTCCATATGAACACCGCGGAAAGTCTTGGGACTGAGTCCAGGCTTTTGACATGCAGTGTGGTGATTAGAAGTTGTATACCACCCTGCCTTCTACCCGGTCTGCCCACATTTCAGATGGTGAATTGTTTTCGACCAACGGAAATCAAACCGGCTAACTACGGTATCAAATTATATAGACTTGATACCTTACTGATCACGGCCTCATTTTAGGTTAATAATAATAATAATAATAATAATAATAATAATAATAATAATAATAATAATATAATGTTACGTACCAATAACTACTTTTTAGGGTTTAGCAGATATCGAGGTGCCGGAATATTTCCCATAGGAATTCTTTTACCTGCCAGAAAACCTACCGACATTTGAGCACCTTGAATTACCATCAGTCGGGGTAGCTAGTCTGCCTCTCATCCGGAGTGCCCTGGTTCATTTCCCTGTCAGGGCAGAGGTTTGTTACCTGGATCTGAGGGCTAGTTCGAGGTCCTTTCTGCCTACGTGGTTTCAATCGAGGAGTTATCTGCGGGTGAGATAGTGGCCCCGATCTAGAAAATAAAAATTACGGCCGAGAGAATTCAACGTGCTGATCACACGTCATCTCGTAATCAGAAGGCCTACGTGCTAAACAGCGGTTACTTGGTAGACCAATGCCCACCAAGGCTGTCAGATTCTTGTTTCTTTTTTTAACTACCACCGGACTGATCAGGGATGGAACCCCTTTGCTTGAGCTCAGAATTCTACCGTCTGAGCCAGCCCGGGAAGTAATGTTAATAAACAGGTGATCCAGGCCCATTTTCAAATTAAATGCCTAAAATACATGCAAGTAAGAAAAGTATATAACTTATTTTGGAAAATAATTTTCCCCACTGAATGGTTTGTTTTTGAGCCACAATTTAGAACCGTAATTCTTTCTCCGCGGAGATTTGTAATTTTAAAAATTAATATCTTCTTGGGTACTGGGTAGTCTAGTACTAATTTCTTAGTTTCTACGGTAACTGTAATTGTCTCAGTAATTCACGTATCTTTTTGTGTTTATATCTACCTTTAGAGATGGCTTCATTCTGACTTCCAATTATTAGTGCAAGTTGAAGGGACGTCAAAGTGGATAATCTTTTCTTTTATCGAGAGTATCAGGGGTATAAGTTTAATAATTATTTAATAATACAGGTAGGAGCATAAAATGCTTCTGTGCAATCTTAGAATAGATTTGTTTGCAGATGTTAGTAGTACAGGATAATTTGTTGCACGCTGGATGGTCGTCAGCTAAGGTCATTTATATATATTTACAATTTGTTTCACGTCGCACCGACACAGATAGGCATTATGGCGACGATGGGCTAGGAAAGGGCTAGGAGTGAGAAGGGAATGACCGTGGTCTTTATTAACGTACAGCCCCAGCATTTGTCTGGTGTGAAAATGGGAAACCACGGACTAAAAGCATCTTCAGGGCTGCCGACAGTGGAGTTTGAACCCACTAACTTCCCACCAGATTCCGTGAGATCTCCGAAGTTAATCAACATTGGGCGTGGTTGCCACGCGCTGTTTGGGGGGGGGGGTTAAGGGAATGAAGGGGCGGAAAGGAACTGGTCACCCTCATAAACTCCGGCTCAGGCACACCTCGGCGGAGGTTCGGACCTGCCTTCGGACAGAAAACACCCTTACCTTACCCTTTACCTCCCCAATGAAATCTGACAGCTACGTGATCCGAACCACGCAGCTACTCGCTCGGTAAAGTAAAAAAAAAGTATGATTCAGGCTATAAAACTTCTATATTTCACAAATCTCACGTTTAATGAAAGGTGAGCTGTTCGTGTAAGTGTGAAGTTGTCTGGAATCGTTTATCTCTGTTGTAGCTAGTACTGGGATAGAAACAGAGGGCACTGTTTTATGGGTTTACGTTTTGGTGACTGCACGTATACCTTTTCTACAAAGGGATTATGGGGGATCGATACTGCATATAGATTTAACCCAGTTTTAGAATCGGATGCTCTTCGTGTGTAGAAGAATGGATTCACTGCTGCGTGTTCCACAGGTGATCAGTAGTGCTATGCGTTGTGTGTAAATGTACAGGTGTTTATTAAGACAAATACATACACTAGGCTCCGATCCAGATTAATAAACCGGACACAGCCAAAATGCTTGGTTGTCTTGCATGCACAGTGCGAGTCAGAAATACCACACCAAATAATTTCTTGAAGTTAAAGAACACTGCACAACATCACCAATCAGATTTACCTAATAGCTTTAAACTGACCGCCATTTACTTGTATGCATAATCGACAACGCTTCGGAAAATCACTCATTGCTTCGCTATGTACGACCAAGCGAGTTGGCCGTGTGGTATATGTCACGTAGTTTGAGCTACCATTCGGGAGATGGTGTTCGAATCTCACCATCGGCAGCTCAGATGGGGGAGTACTGATCTTCTGAGTTCTAACTGAAGGTTATATCCCGATTCAGTCCGGAATCAAGCATCATTTCTGTAAGGTGAAATTCCAGCTACTCAGCCTCTTCAAAAATTGTAAAGTACATAATGGGACATAAAACCAGTATTACGGAGAGTTGCCCCATTTAAGTTTGGACGATTTTAACGTACATTTTGTCTTAGGCGATTGCTTTCCTCCAGACCCTGTTGTGCACGATGTGATAGCCACGGGCCGCACTATTGCCCTACATCTCAATTTCCGACTTCGACGGAGTACAGGAAGAAGAATATTGCGCCATACCTCCTTGTACACTTTCCAAAGACCCTCAATAGTTGGGGGACGTCTAGAACAAAGCCCTCTTTCCATGAGATCAAAGGCACAGAAATCCATCGACGTGGCATCCGGAGATTTGACAGGGATGTCACTAAATAGTATGACACGGACACCCATCTTTCTTTTCTTTCGTAGTAGGTGACTGTGATGATCTGGCAGTATGACTGGATGCTTTATCGATGTGGATTCAGCATCCTCACCGCACAATCTATGGATATCTTCGTCAAAACAGGGCTCCATGACATTCTTCTGGAAGTAGGTAGCATTGATCTTCATAGTTTTAGGCACTCTCAGGTTTCTGAGTTGACTCCGGGAACAATATCTCGCCACTACCATGAATCCACTAGCAATCTTGTAATTTTTTTCTTTGACGAAGCTTGAGTCCCCCCTTTGACCTTTTGGGTGATAGTAAATTGCCCGGGGCTAATTTGTGTCTTCCAAATAAACCAAAGCTTTATCCAGAGATACAACCAACTACCATTTATCCCCTGCTAGGTAGTTTTCGTATAATTTCTTTAATTATACGGTACACTGTACCTTTAGAAGTGCTTGTGTGGCTGACAAAGTGACTTTGAGTTGGTGGTGGGTTTTCATTCAGGACAGCAGCCTTTACCTTCTTAATGATGTGGGGAGTCCTGGAGGGTTGAACTCTATTCCGCGGCAGTTTTTTTCGAAGTTGGCGTTTCTGGCGGAAAACAATTGTGATGTAATTTTATCACACTACCTACAGAGGACTTACTAGTGTTTAGACCTTTCATTTTACACTGCTGTTCAATACTCGATAATAATAAATTAGCGTCCGAAAGGCCAACAACGTAGCCTTGCCATACATCTGAAATACGGCAAGTCATGAGGCAACGATGGTTTGCTATGACTGTACGCGTCATTTCTCTAAATCACACTGGCCAGGTAGACAAAAAACCGACGTGCTCAAGGTCGCGTTATGTGTTAACTGGGGCAACCCTTCGTATTATTATTCTACGGCATAGGAATCTGTTATTTTACTCCTATTAACTTATGAATGGTTGTTGACTTCGATACAGTAAGCACATTTCTATTCGTTAAAATATTGTGTAAATTCAGTTTATCTTGTACATGAATAGCATCTTCAGCTGAAGGTGAGCTTTTATGTAGAAGGCAACTGAAAGATGGAGACAAAAAGGGGATTAGATGTAATCAAACCTCACCGTAATTTTCAGGAATGATAAAAATAATAGGGAGTAATGAGGTGAAGACTAACAAACACACAAATTAATAAAGTCTTTAGAATTTCTATAGCTTACAGAACGCGAAATGGAGGTACTCCTAGTGATTCCCGAGGAAAAGAAATGAGCGGATTTAGTACAATACAAATTTGGAGAGAAAGAGACGGAGATGTTCAAGAAGCACGAAAGGAGAATTGAGCATTACAAAAAAAGAAATAATGCCACTAGAGAAATCCGGCGAAGCGGACAAATTACTGGTAATTGTTCGCGTTGTAAGAGGAAAGGAAATGAATGAGCGTAATAATCAAGCCGCAGTGAATGTTAACAAGATGGAGATTGAAATGTGTTCAACGGTTAAATAGGGAATACACTACTTTCTATTTTATTTTGCATTTATTATCTACCAATAACACTTCATTTGCTGTTACTCTGCCTGCCTGTAACCTACTGCGGTGGCGCCGACTTTGGGGGGAGGGCAAGGCGTTTGTTGCCTCCCCCCCACAGAAAAAAAATGATCTTAGGGGTGCCATTTTGCCCCCCCAAAATTCTCCTTATAGATGTTAAGTCCTCTTAAATCGTGGAGTCTGATAGTCTTCGGAGGCTCCTAAGTAGTTAAATCTGTAGAAGGTGGTAGATGGTTTCACATCAAGAAATGAGGTTAGAGAGCGAGCATTCCTTCAGAGAACTACATTTCCCTGTTCAGGCAGTACATCCGATGGTAGAGATTTTCACATTTCATATCATGAAATTCATAATATACAGTACGGTAATAGGAAATTCATCAAGATAATATATTTATGAAGCAAATTCTACTTTTTTACTTGCGATTATTTTTGATAGCTTCGTACAAAAAAACGTTCTTTCTTTTCTTCCTCTTTTGCCACAACTGTTTCCAACACCTGTGGGGTCGCGGGTGCGAACTGTGTCGCACATGTGGATTTGACCCTGTTTTCCGGCCAGATGCCCTTCCTGACGCCAACCCTATATATATATATATATATGGAGGGATGTAATCAAGCGTTGCTGTGGGGGTTGGTAGTGTGGTATGTTGTCTGAAAATGATGAGGGGAGTGTTGGGACTGACACATATGCCCAGTCCCCGAGCCAGAAAAAAATCAGAAGCGATTAATATCCCCGACCCGGCCTGGAATCGAACCCGGGACCCTCCGATCCAAAGTACAGTACGCTGACCATTCAGCCAACCAGTCGTACGTACAAAAAAGTCCTTCAAAATATTTACTCTATTTATGAATGAAGTTCTATTTTTCTGTTTACTTGCGAACATTATTGAAAACTCCGTACAAAAGACTCGTTCAAACATATATATTTGAGAAACAAGCTCTATTATTGCTCTGTATTTTCCATTTGTTTGTCAAAATACCGTAGTTATTATATACGAATGTTTCCATTAATAATTGTTCCTCATTTCACATGCCTGTGTTCATGTTAATCATGACCCCCCTCCAATAATTACCCGAATTATCCATTACTGTACCTATATATAACAGCCTTTTTTCAGATACTCTACCTACGCGTAAGGGACTATTTGTAGCTAGAATTGTTCGATCTGATTCAAGTCGCATCTTCTATATGGCTACTCCACTCGTTGCACGTAGTGTTTTTACTGGAATCTCCGAATGACGTTGGTATCATGCGCTGTAGCATTATCATATTTGAGTACAGAGCTTTCTCCAAGTTGCCTCACATGACGTATTACAGGTGGCACTAAGACATCGTGAATATACCGTCGCACAATCAAAGATCCATTGCGAATGATTAGGAGATGTGTTTTCGTGTCAAGACGTATGCCTGCTCACATTATTACTAGGGATATATAAGGGCTGAATGGCTGCCATTACCTTAAGCTGATGGAATACTCGATGACGGGTGAGACGACCCCGCCTTCTCTATTAACACACACTCAGTAGACTGGACGATCAATAAGACAACCTGGTCGAAAAATCAGCCAGCTTTCATACCCGAGAGGAAGGTTCTAGAGAGCTCTGGGCTAAAGCCCAACACATCCCCATTTTCCATTGAGTACTGTATGTTATTAGTGGAAAAAATACATATACAAAATTTCCTATTGGTCAATATTATTTTGTAGTTGGCGGACGGAGGTAGAAGTATTGTAAACTTTAACATACCGAAAACAAGCAATAAACTATTCAGTTTACTAAACCTAAAAATAACAAATTACTTTGCAATCTCAATAATCCCTCTTCACACCAGAGGGCATGACATAAGTTTTTTGTAGAGACATCTGTAGAGAGAAGTCCAGACTTCTTGTACTAGTTGTTGCAAACTTCATATATCAGATGACATTCTTCAAGGCGCCTCCCGGAACAATGATTATTATTATTATTATTATTATTATTATTATTATTATTATTATTATTATTATTATTATTATTATTATTATTCACAACGTTATGATCAAATAAGGAGCGCCGTTGAACTTATTTAGCAGAGGAATTCGCTTTCTTCTCTTCGCAGAATCTCTCCATCATCTCGGTGTGATTTTCTTCCGTTCTTCCGTTCATGCAATGTTGATTCTTATTTTTTCTTGGATTTTTCAGCAAAATGATGTTAGCTCACCAACGTTCTAAAGCTATACCAGTCCGATATAATTTTATCTGTAATGCTGATATTTTGAATGTCTTTTTCAATTTCAGCTATCCCATTATTCTTGTCTCTTAGTAAAGAGGCAAAAATAAATATCTTTTTTGTAAGCTTTCCATTGTTCATTCTTTGAATATGGCCGTAACATTCATATGTCTGAAAGTGCCCGATATTTTCACGGAAAACTGATATAATTCAGGAGACCTCTTTGTATACTGGGCCGAAGATTTTCCTAAGAATTTTCGTTTCTTGTTTTCCTAAAGTTTTAGTTAGTGATCTGCCTCCATTGATCAGGGTTCTTGGTGCGAATAATGCTTCTGATTTTATTACAGTGTTACATTATTATTATTATTATTATTATTATTATTATTATTATTATTATTTATATGGCTGCGTGAACTTGAAAATATTCCAAGATGCTGTCTTACGGAATATTGAGTAATTCTCATGAAACACCCCGTAGACACAGACAGATGGACAGAGAGACAGGAAATGAACCATTGATCTCTGCGAACTTTACATGACAAAGAAGGGCTTTTTATAAAAAATAAATATTAATTTTAGTAATGCAGGGACAAAATGTTAATTTTATTAGTGGAGATTACTGAACTTCCCACTTTAAAACAGTTCTACCACTGAGGATTGTCCTATGCACTTTAATGTTAATTTAAATATTAACTGTAGTTAATCCAATCCCGAGTTCTCTCTTCTTCTGTAACTGTTTAAGTGTGTGTATAATTAAAACACAGGATGAAAGTTTATTTTTTCTCTCGAGGTTCTCAGAGGGAAACTCTTATTCAGCCACGGTAAATCACAGAAAGTTTTATCCATTTACTTCACAATCTATTCACATTGTTTCAAGGAACTTAAATTCGCAGTCTAGAGAACCCGATTATTAGGTATACATATTTATCATTATACAGATATTTTCGCCAGTTCGATATGAATTTCCTATTTCTTTTAACTAACAAAAGCACTTAAGGCTTTTGCGGTGGAAATCTTGATATATTAAATTCTTAGGATCGAATGTTGCGATCGGAAATTCTCCAAGTGGTAATCCGTGTTTTCGCATTTCATCGTCGTGGGTAATATATAAAAAAAACGCTTTAATAATAATAATAATAATAATAATAATAATAATAACGAAGACATAGTAGTAACATTTATAGATCTTGAAAAGGCTTCTGTCTCTGTTGATAGGGAAACTCTAGATAAAATAATCCGAGATTTCGGAGTTAAAAACGAAGTTGGGAAACCTAATCCGTGACACTCCCTCACACACCATATCAAAACTAAAATTTATGGATGAAAAATCGAAACCATTCGAAATAAATACAGCTGTAAGACAAGGTGATGGTTTATCTCCACCCCTATTCAATTGCATCCCGGAGAAAATTGTAAGAATTTGGAATGAAAAAATGAAAAAACACAAGTTGTCACCAATAACACCGGTGGGAAAGAACGGTGGTGTTGAAACAAACTGTCTAGCACTTGCAGATGATTTTTCCATGCTTTCAGAAAACCTGTAAAATGTAGCAATACAAGTCAATCTCTTGGAAGAAATAGCTAACAGAACAGATTTAAGTATTTCTGTAGAAAAATAACAAATTTATGACAAATATAAAAATTGCTCCAGAACTCCTAATAAAAATTGGTCGAATAAGGAAGATAAAGAAATGAAAATTTTGGGAGAAACAACTCAAGAAAATTGTTTGGAAAAATCCGGTGTCGAACAAAGGATACTCAAGATGGAATGAACATACTGTTAACTAGGAATATCTGCGACAAAAAGTGTTTATCTAAAAAACTCAGAATTCAACACTACAACACAGTAGTCAAACCGGAATGCCTATACGGGAGTGAATGTCTAGTACTGAATTACAAGCTGAATAAATTAGAATTAATTGAAAGAAAAATTATACGGAAAATATTCGGTCTGTTAAGAACTACAGAACACTGGAAATCAGGAATGATCAAATATACCGGAATATAGAAAAAAATAACAGATACAATGCGTAAGAGGCGATTGGTATTTTTTGGATATTTATACAGAACGGATGACAACATGCCAACCAAACAGATCTTCAAATATCTTTGAAACGTGAAGTCAACAACCTGGATTCATGAAGTCAAGAAAGATTTGGAAAGAAACAACATAGGAGAAGAAGAAGAAGAAGCAACAGAGAGAGAGAGAGAGATTTAGAAAGAAAGTGTTAAAAATGAAGGGATTCCACTGTCGGAAGGGAAAGAAAACAGGCTCAAGATGGTCCGTAGAAAGGAAAATGAGACGTAGTGAGCAGATAAAGGAGTATTGGAGGGGGGAAAAGGAACAACAAAAGATGAAGCATTGACAATGTCACGTGGTTCCTAGAAGACCCTAACAGATAAATAATAATAATCTGCTTACCCTGCAGGGTTGGTTTCTCCCCCGGACTCAGTGATTGAACCGACCTCTACCACCTCAACGGTAGTGTCCTGGAGCTTGAGACTTTGGGTCGGGATATACAACTGGGGAGAATGACCAGTGTCTCGCCCGGGAGGCCTCACATGCTATGCTGAACAGGGGTCTAGTGGGAGGAAGGGAGGATCGGAAGGGATAGACAAGGAAGAGGGAAGTAAGCGGCCGTGGCCTTAAGTTAGGTACCATCCCGGCATTTGCCTGGAGGAGAAGTGGGAAACCACGAAAAACCACTTCGAGGATGGCTGAGATGGGAATCGAATCCACCTCTACTCTACTCAGTTGACCTCACGGGGCTGAGTGGACCCAGTTCCAGCCCTCGTACTACTTTTCAAATTTCGTGGCAGAGCCAGAAATCAAACTTAGGCCTTCGTGGATGGCAGCCAATCACGCTAACCACTACACCACAGAGGCGGACAAATAATATTATTAATAATAATAACAATAATAATAAAAATTTTAAGCACTTAAGATACATTCGACACGTATCGGTATTGACCGCAGTAGTGCAGTCGGTTATTTGTCCTTATGTTTTCATATTAGCGTTTCGGTAGCTTTCTAGGGTGTTTAAGTGTCACTACTCCATCTCCTTGGCACGCAGAACGTTAGAGAACTCCTATGAGATAAGATTCTGTCAGCTCGGCTCCCCTTAAAATCATAACAATTTAAGGAACTTTAAGAAATGTCTCATAACACGTACAGCCCAAAGCAATTGCTGTTCATCTCGTGGTCAGCGTGACGGAATCTTGTGTCTTATTGCTTAGCTTTCGTGACCGAATCCGCTGTCTTTCATATCAGACGTCTCCTCGGTTATTCATACGAGGCTGAGTGAATTCCGTTTCGATACCCTGTCCAGAATAAAAATCTTTGGATTTGGTGTTGCGGTCAGTCTGGTAACACCAGAAGGTGTTCGGGTACGCCAAATACTTAAAAGACTCCCGTTGCACAAAATTTGAGTCCTTTGACATCTGCGAAAACCAAGACAGCAGTTTCTTCTTTTTTCAGCGATTTGCTTGACGTCACACCGACACAGATAGGTCTTACATCGACGAAGGGATATGAAAGAGCTAGAGGTGGGAAGGAAGCGACCGTGGTGTTAATTAACTTAGCCTATATCCCCAGCATTTGCCTGGTGCGAGAAAGGGAAGGCACGGAAATCCATCTTCAGGGCTGTGGACATTCGGGTTCGAACCCACTATCTCCCGAATGCAAGCTGACAGCTACGTGACGCAAACCGCATATCCGCTCACATGGTCATAACAATAGTTAGACCGGGTGAGTTGGCCGTGCGATTAGGGGCGCGCAGCTGTGAGCTTGCATCCGGGAGATAGTGGGTTCGAACCCCACTGTCGGCAGCTCTGAAGATAGTTTTCCGTGGTTTCCCATTCCTTCCTATCCCATCGCCATAAGTGACGTAAAGCAAAATGTAAAAAAAAAGGGTTACGAAAACGTAGAACCAGTAACGTTATCATTAGCAACCGTTTAGGCCCTTGTCACAGGCAAGGCACTAAATGAAAGAGCTTCTAATCTCTTCTTATCGCCTCTTGCAAGCGAAGCCACCCGAGCTACGTGTACGACGGTGTGACATGGTCAACCTAACGAAGTCCACAGATAAATGAGAAAGGACGTACAAAATTTTAATGTAAATTGCCCAGGCTTGTACATTTTCAATGATGAAAGAGAAAACGACGGGAAACTAGTGAAAAGTGACTTAGTTCCTTTCTTACGTGCATGATTCAATTATATTCATACTGGTAGTCAGAGACTTTACTTTCTTTGTCAATATTCTGTTCCAGTATAAACCTCTCTTGACTGCCTCCTACAATGACATTTCCTAGTAATTATCTGCGTCTGTAATTTCTCCTTTCATGTATTTACCTCTAATGCGGCCAGCCCTTTAAAGAACTTAATAACACGGTGTATTGCAAGAACATCAAAAGACTTCAAACTAATTAAATAGAAGTTTGGAAGTCTAGCTTCTGCAAATACCTTCTCCTTTCTCCAAGTAAAACTCCTCTTTTCTGTCCGTGCAGATGAACTGAGAACGCGACGCAATTACGTTTTAACTGAGCCATTAGCTCAGAAAGCTAGAGAGTGTTGTATTGTTTCAATAGTCCAACAGTCTTTCTTTGGCTTCTCTCGATCGTGCCTGGAATTTAACGAACATATCGTGTCAGTAGGCAGCTGTATTCTCAGCTGGTTGGGGTTGAGCCTCTTTAGAACAAGGCCACAGGCTCTGGAACCTAGTATTGCCATTCTATATTTAACAGTGTTCAGATTGCAAATTCAGTGCTTTTGCTTCTGGCAGTGAGCAATACCGGCACCATAACTTTCTAATTTAAAGAAATATTATAGTAATTAAAATACCTTGTGGCTATTGCTAACTTGGTGGCTTCAGACGTGAGAGGCACTATTCAGTCTGCAGGTGCCGAGATGTCAATGTCGATGTTTTTGCTTGTTTCGTCGATTACGAAAAGGCCTTCGATACAGTATGCCATGATGAACTTATGAACATTCTTCGAGAATTAGGACTTGATGGACGGGACATTCGTATTATTGGTAATCTCTACTGGAACCAGTGTGCTGGCATAAGAGTTGATGGTCGTGTCTCGGAAAAAGTCTAAATTATGAAAGGTGTTCACCAAGGCTCTATTCTTTCCCCCATGCTTTTCAACATGTATTCGGAAAATATTTTTCGAGATGCTCTTTACGGAAAGACTCAAGGAATTGTGGTTAATGGTTTCATCATAAATAACATCAGGTACGCCGATGACACTGTGCTACTTGCAACCAATCTCCAGGATCTACAGGAACTACTTAATGCTATCACTGAAGCCAGCAGCGCAATGGGTTCGAGGCTTAATGTAAAGAAGACCAAGTGGATGGTTGGAAGTAGCAAAGAAGATGGCATTCGAGGTAATCTCACAGCAGCAAAGGAACAGATCGCGGGAGTGGCAACATTTAAATACCTGAGATGTCACATCAGTGATGACTGGGACCTTACTCACGAGATCCGATGCAGAATTGAGCAGGCCAGAACTTCTTTTCAGAGACTTAGAAAAATTTTGACAAGCCGTGACCTTTCCATTTCACTACGGACACGACTACTCCGGTGCTACGTTTTCAGCATTCTGTTATACGGTGTTGAGGCATGGACACTAACTGAGACCATGTGCAAGAAGTTGCAAGCATTTGTAATGTGGACGTAACGAAGGATGCTGAAGATACCTTGGACAGCTAAAATGACCAATATAGACGTTTTGCACCGTATGAACAAAGAACCAGAAATTCTCACTACCATCAAGAGAAGGAAGCTGGAATACTTTGGTCATATGATGCGGAACTGTAAATACCACCTTCTGCAAGTAATACTCCAAGGGAAAATTAATGGAAAACGTGGTCCGGGGAGAAGTAGGGCATCATGGCTCGGCAACTTGAGCCAGTGGTTTGGGGTGACAAAGCTTATTCTGTTCAGAACAGCTATGAACAACCAACAGATCATGCTACTGATCGCCAACGTTCTGCGAGGATATGGCACATGAAGAAGAAGAAGAAGAAGAAGAAGAAGAAGAAGAAAAGGATGGGAAACTACGGAAAGCCGTTTTGAGGGCTGCTGATAGTGGAGTTCCAACCCAATTTATCCAAATGAAGCTTACAGCTGCGCGCCCCTAAATGCACGGCCAACTCCCTCGGTCAAATTCCACTTTTGAATGTCCCTCAAGCCTGTATGTATGTATGTAGCCTATGTATGCCCATCACCAGAGAATGTCTGAGTGGATTTTAATGAAAATATGTATTTAAGATCAAGGGAGATGACTCTGCGATGTATGTGCTATACATTTAGTTATTCCTGTGCGAAATAGTAGTTTAGGTGGTGTAGCTGTGAACTTGCTTTCGGGATATTACCACTGTCAGCAGCTCTTAAGATGGTTTTCCATGATTCTGCATTTTCTCGCCAGGAAAATTCTGGGTTAGTTCTCACGGACGCTACCATCCCAATCCCATTAAAATCCCGTTAAACAAATGAGCAAAATTAAGTATTTGAGAGGAAAGTATAAAATGTAATGACCAAATATCTCCAATAATAGTGGTCCTGTCGATATATGATACATAAACACTGTAAAAATAAAAAAATACATTTTTCAGTCTTTTGTGCAGTATAATGAGGGCTAATATTTTGTGAGCAAGAGGACAAATCGGGGCAAATATTCGTTTATAGGAAAGCGAGTTAGGAATTGGAGTAACTTACCAAGGGAGATGTTCAATAAATTTCCAATTTCTTTACAATCTTTTAAGAAAAGGATAGGAAAACAACACATAGAGAATCCGCCACTTGGGCAACTGCCCTAAATGCATATCAGTAATTTATTTATTTATTTATTTATTTATTTATTTATTTATTTATTTATTTATTTATTTATTTATTTATTTATTTATTATGTGGTATGCTTCGAGCATGGACAGATGGCGTGGAATGACGAATAAGTTTGAGCGGAGGTTTTAAAAGTAGGAAAGATCAAAATATAAAGTTGCAATTCATGAGGACGAATTGGGGCAAATATTCACTTATAGGACGAGGAACAATGGACTGGAATACATTGTCAAGGGAAATGTTCCATAAATTTCGAAGTTCTTGAATCCGTTTAAGAAGAAGCTAGGTAAACAATTCATAGAGAATCGGCCAGCTGGGCGATAGCTCTAAATGGAGATCATTGATGATTGATGTTTATGATTTCCTATTTTTTTGTGTTCTACTATTAAATCATACCAAATAATGATTTGTAACATAGCAAATTCTGATTGTCCACGCCTCATACATTTTGACTGTAGTAGAAAATTTATTGTTCCCAACACTTGAATGTATTTTCTGTCGTTCCATATGGGCCTTGAGCGTGATGCGCGATCTAGGGGAGTTACCTCGCCGAGTGGAACAGTCGCTGTCCGGAAGGAAGGCGCTGGAGAGTTAGACAAATTTCTTGTTTATCTTCCTGTAACTACTGATAATTGACAACCTAGTCCATCATATGATTCGTTATTCGAACTATGAAATCCATACTATGGAGGTACTGAAAGAAATGGAGGTAGTTTACAATCATGAATCAGACTGCTTTTCTTCATTTATCTATTTCCGACAGATAAATCCCGATATATCACAGTATATCATAAATTTCGTATTACCTTAATTATTCGAGGATCCTAGAACCATGTTTACGACTCTGTGGACCGTCTACTGCTTCAAATAACATTTTTGATGTATTACTAGCACGTTATTCCATGTACCCACCTCTAATATATTTAATAGAAACACACGACAAAACAATACAGTGTCACTAACCTAACCTAACACCATGGCACTTCAGCCTTGAAGGGCCTTGGCCTACCAAGCGATCACTGCTCAACCTGAAGGCCAGCATATTTCGAGGTGTCGTGTGGTCAGCACAAGGAATCCTCTCCGCCGTTATTCTTGGCTTCTAGACCGGACAATCCCACTACATGAGTCAAATATGGATGATGTGCGTGGCGCAGTTTCTAAATTATTTATAAATAAATATTTCATTAAGTAAATTATAATGTGGGTCCGCCTCTGCGGCGTAGTGATTAGTGTGATTAGCTACCACCTCCGGAGGCCCGGGTTTGATTCCCGGCTCTGCCACGAAATCTGAAATGAGGTATGAGGACTGGATCGGGGTCCACACAGCCTCGGGAGGTCAACTAATTAGAGGGTGGGGGAGGGGTCGATTTTCACCTCAGCCATCCTCGAAGTGGTTTCCCGTGTTTTTCCCCACTTCTTCTCCGGGCAAATGCCGGGATGGTACCTAACTTGTATTTTTTTTTACAATTGGTTTTACGTCGCACCGACACAGATAGGTTTTATGGCGACGATGGGATAGGAAAGGCCTAGGAGTGGGAAGGAAGCGACCGTGACCGTAATATAGGTACAGCCTCAGCATTTGCCTGGTGTGAAAATGGGAAACAACGGAACACCATCTTCAGGCCTACCGAGAGTGGGGTTCGAACCTACTAACTCCCCGATGCAAGCGCACAGCTGCGCGGCTCTAACCGCACGGCCAACTCGCCCGGTGGTACCTAACTTAAGGCCCCTGTTCAGCGTAGCGGGTGAGACCGCGTGGGCGAAGTACTCGTCCTCCTCCTCCTCAGCTGTTATCCCGCTACCCAAAGTCTCACGCTCCGGGACACTGCCCTTGAGGCGGTAGAGGTGGGATCCCTCCCTGAGTCCAGGGGGTTGAAACCAACCCTGGACAGTAAACGGATTTTTTAAAATATATAAATTATAGTATGAAATAAAGTATTGTAAGCAGCAGCCACTAAAAAGGTAAATTTAGATTACTTTTTTAGAAATACCGTCTCGCCAGTAAACATCTCACTCATAACATGTCACGCGTAAATAGGCATATCTATTCATCAGCTGGCGCGGTAAAGGACCAGTTTAGGCCAATATTCTCTTAAACAGGGGTCTATTTCCAATAACTATGATTAAACGTATTGAGATTCAAATCCTGAAGATCTCGGATTTTATTCCCGGGTCTGCCCAAAATATGAAGTCTGCTGTGAGGGCTGGGACGGAGTTTACTGAACCTTTCGTGGACCACTGTGGAAACTTATAGCAGCCTTTCCAAAACGACTTGTGTCCAGCCATATGGTTTTCAAACATTAGAGTGACACGCTATCATCGTGACACCATCATCAGTCGTATTGTTTTATTATTTTCGTCTTACCAACCAGTTTTCTTGGAGTTGGCACTTACGCGAATTTAGACTCAGTTTTACAGCCGGATGCCCTTCCTGAGTCCAACCCTATGGGGAGTGATGTAATCACTATTACGTACTTCTGTGCTAGTTGGCAGTGATTTGTGTTGTGTTATATTATGTTGTGTTGTGTGTGTGTGGACGAAGAGATGTGTACTGAGACAAACACAAACACCCAGTCCCCGAGCCAGAAAAATGAATCATATGCAGTTACAATCCTTATCCCGGTCGGGAATCGAAACTGAGGTACTCTGAACCGAAGACCTGTACGCTAAGCATTCATGTAAGGAGGTAGTTTCGTAGCTTTGCTTCCATAGTTGATTAAAAGTGTGCTGAAATCCTGTTCTTTGCCGTCCTCTAAGTGGTTCTCTGTGGTTTCTCACTTCAACTTGAGTCAAATGCTGGGATGGAAGAATCTCATTTTTTTGTCACTGGGCTGGAGCTCAGTCCTGAATTTATACAGATAACTGGGTAACTCCTCGGTATGATTGTCACCTATAGCGGAAATGACACGTTCTATGCTAATTTCTAAGTGCATGCAAATATTTAAACTTAATTTGCTGTTCTTTAACATTTCTCCTGTTCTTTGTTAAAGGGCGTACGGAAACTGAGCAAAGTTTACCTGCGACTGATCTGAGACTCGTAAACTGAACAATTATTTCAAGAAATAAATAGGTTAATTTACGCCAAGATGATTCGTAATTGGAGTGTGTGTTGATTATTGCAGTCTTTTTCATCATCATCCTCTTCTCTTCCTGTTCATGTCTGTACTAAATTAACGTCATGTTTATGCACACATAAAAAGGAGACATGCCAAAATACCTTCACGCAAGACCAGAAAATTTCCGAACCCGATAAGAGAATTAAATTTATAATTACTAATTGGCAACATTTGAGGTTGAAGAATAGCAGAGGCTACTAAAGAGGGTAATTCCCAGCGGTTCTGAACTTGGGAGCGTGGGTTGGTTACCACGGGAACCTTGTTTGAGTCTGTTATTTCACTTATTTAGTAGTGCCAGGCTTCACAATTTCATTTTCCCCTATCCGACCTTGTTTGGTTAACCCGTATTCTCTGCCGACCGGGCAAGTTAGCCGTGCGATTAAGGGCGAGCAGCTGTGTGCTTGCATGCGGGAGATAGTGGGTTCAAACCACACTGTCGGCAGTCGTGAAGGTGATTTTCCGTGGTTTTCCATGTTTACACCAGGCAAATGCTGAGTCTGTACCTTAAGTAAGGCCACGACCGCTTCCCTCCCACTCCTTTCCCTTTCCTGTCCAATCGTCGCCATAAGAGACTTATCCATGTTGGTGTAACGTAATGCCAATTGTAAAATATATACTGTATATATTCTCAGCCGCCCGCGACAATATTAGGTGTGCGAGGTCTAAAATGATTACCTATTCTCAAATGCACGTTTTCAGGTAAGGCCCACCATCGGGCATAGTCAGAGTTCTATTCAATTCAATAGAAACTCAAGGTATTTAATTTTATCTTTATATTTGTTGAGAAGTTTCAATTCCTGGTGACCACCATGTATCATATATTTTAAAAATTATTATAATTATAGAATTCCTACTTCATGGCTAAACGGTTAACATGCTGGCCTTTGGTCCAGGTGGTCCCGGGATCAATTCTCGGCCGGGCCGGAGATTTTAATCGCGTCCGATTAATTATTCTGACCCGGGGAGTGGATGTTTATGTTTGTCTCAACACTTCCCTCTTCAAATTCAGACAACACACTACACTACCAACCACCACAGAAACACGCAATAGTGATTATATCCCTCCATATAGGGTTGCCGTCTGGAAGGGCATCCGGCCTTAAAACAGAGACAAATTCACATGTGCGGCACAGTTCGCACCCGCAACTCCACAGATTTGTGCTAAGCGGTATAATAATAATAATAATAATAATAATAATAATAATAATAATAATAATAATAATAATAATAATAATAATAATAATAATAATAATAATAATAATAATAATATCCCCATGGCATTACACATCTTGGCCTTCCAAGCGACCGCTGCTCATCCCGAAGACCTGCAGATTATGACGTGACGCGTGGTCAGTGCGACGAATCCTCTCGGCCGTTATTCGTGGTTTTCTAGACCGCAGTCGCTATCTCACCGTCAGATAGCCCCTTAATTGTAATCGTGTAGGCTGAGGGGACATCGAACCAACCCTCAGGTCTAGGTAAACATCCCTGACCTGGCCGGAAGTCTAACCTGGGTCCTCCGGGTGAGAGGGCTACTCTTAGACCATAGGACCGGTAATATTATTATTATTATTATTATTATTATTATTATTATTATTATTATTATTATTATAAGTTCACTAACTACTTGTCACGATTTTGACAGACGCCGAAGTACTATAATTTCGTTCAGCAGGGAGTTTTTTTTATTGACACGAGGGTGTCGTATTTGAGCACTTTCAAATACCAATCAATCGAATTCAGCCACTTGAGTTCAGGAGGCGAAGGCTTCTATCGTCTGAGCTAGTCAGCCCAGCAATATATTTAGTATGGTCAGTTTTGACAACCCGTTCACTGGAACCCGTATCGGTTGACAATACTTTCCCTTACCGAAGTACGTTTGGACACATCGTAGTCATGTATTTTCATTTTCTATCCATAAATTCAAATCAAATTCGTAAACAAATGTCTTCCCTCATGACAGGGGTGTAGCGCTTGCCCTATAATCGGTATGGACTGCAGATTGCGAACAAAGGCCAAGCTTGTAGTTTACTCCCACGTTCCTAATCGATAAATGTCCGCGAACAGGGATAGCATTGTGCGCAGGTAGAACTTCCATTGCCGTAAACCAATTATAAAATTGGGCATCGCAGTGGAAAGTAATAAAGACTTAAACGACACAATAAATATAATTTTCCAGTAGCTTCTATCTCCATCTCTTTGACATAATACATCGTGAAGCATAATTATTTGCGACGTGGATTTTAGGAAGAAATTATTTCCATTACTCTGGAGATATTGAAACAATATGTGATTCAGACGGACTACAGGACGGAGCTGTTTGCCAGAAATTGGCTCCACTACATTCTTCTACGTGTGGAATTTTTAGAGTAAGAAATATTTTGCAATAACATAAAAACTATTAAATATCTGTTAGTAATTTATGTTTTACCGGGTTCTATACACATTCAGTTACTTTTCTATATAGCCTTCATGTTCGTAGAAACATTCCTGTATTTGAGATATGTTTTCGTAAATTTTCATCATAAAAGCCTCTCAGACGACTGCGTGCCAGCTTCTCATCACTGTGTTCCATGGTTCAGTTTCCGGTCACTCCAAGAAAGATTTGTGGTGGACAAAGTAGAGGCGAGAAAGGTTTTTCTCCGGGTACTCAAGTTTTTTCCTGGCATTTTTCATTCAAGAAACACTCCGCAGTATCCTTTCATTTCATCTGTCAGTCATTAGCCATTGCTCCAGAGGAGTGTGACAGGCTTTGGCAGCCGTCGCAATTCCTACGCTTGTCACTAGACAAGGGCTTCATTCATTCCATTTCTTACCTGGTCAAATGAGTAGAAACATGCTGTGGATTTTCGTTTTCAAAATCTCGTCGAAGAAGCCTGCCATCTATGTTGCGAAACCATGCCTAAACCGTTACTTTAACTTCCTCGTCGGTATGGAAATTCTTGCAGGCGAGGAAGCTTTTCAGATTAATTAAGCGATGGCATTTACAGGGCGCAAGGTCAGGGCTATAGGTGTGTGTCTGTGTTCGAACTGTTGCGAGCCAAACGATTTATTGTGAGCTTGAGTTCGAACTGCACAGTGAGGTTCTTGAAGTGGTTCTTTTTTCTTAAATGTTAAGAAACCTTTCTTAACAGAAAAAGTAGGTGTTCCCATACTACGAAAAACGTAAAATTAATCAATTTCCTCATTTTTTTTCCGAAATTTGAAGGGATAAAGGCCCCGGAAAGGTTTTAAATTGTGTCTTGGATACCTCTATCAAACTTTAAAAAAAATTCGGAAATCACATCCGGCCTAAATGCAGTTCTAGAAAAATAGCCTAAAATCGCTTATGTCTTTACCCGTTTTCTTTTTCATTCAAATCCTAGCTTCTGTAATGTTTTCCTTTGTTCAATACCCTCTGGCATTTCTGGATTTTTTTTAGAAATATCCTCATGGAATTTAGTTATAATTGCATTGACTCACATTAGCGCTCGTAGTGGTTTTTTTTAGAGAAACAATGCTTCGACACACATTAGCGCTGGTAGTGGTAGAAAAAGACAACCTGCTAATCTAACCGACCAGATAACGTTGATTAAGAAAAGGATTTTAATTTTTAAAAATAAATAAAGAATATATTCTTATAATTTACCATATTTTATTTATCCACAATTCGTAGTTTATATTCCTAGAATGGTTTCAAAGCCTCCGTGGCTCAGGCGGCAGCACGCCGGCCTCTCACCGCTGGGTTCCGTGGTTCAAATCCCGGTCACTCCATGTGAGATTTGTGCTGGACAAAGCGGAGGCGGGACAGGTTTTTCTCTGGCCACTCCGGTTTTCCCTGTCATCTTTCATTCCAGCAACACTCTGCAATCTCATTTCATTTCATTAATCATTCATTAATCATTGCCCCAGATGAGTGCGACAGGCCTCGGCAGCCGGCACAATTCCCATCCTCGCCGCTAGATGGGGTCTTCATTCATTCCATTCCTGACACCCGGTCAAATGACTGGAACAGGTTGTGGATGTTCATTCCTAGAATGGTTTCAACATTGAGTTGCTTGCCTGAAGGGCAAGAACTGTGGATTTTTCCTCTTTGCTAGTCGTTTAATTTCGCAAAATAACTTTCTGTGACGTAAGAATGGAAAAGCGCAAGGAATGGGAAGGTACCGGCCGTGGCCTTAATTACCGTGCAGCTCATCCTTTGCATGACGCTTAAATGGGCAACCACGGAAAAACATTTTCAGGACTGCCGATTGTGGGATTTGAAACCCACCTTCCCCGACTGCAAACTCACAGCTACTCGACCATAATCGCACGGCTAACTCGCACTCGGTCAGTGAGGTCTTGCATTGTCGTGAAGTACACCTAATAACACTCCGGTAGACAGAAGGCTGTGGCGCTTAATTTGAATTGTCCGATTAATAATAATAATAATAATAAGAAGAAGAAGAAGAAGAAGAAGAAGAAGAGAAGTGTACCGGGAGGTACACCTCTACGCCACACATTTAAATCTTGCACCAATTAGCACTCCTCTACAGGAGGAACACAGAACTTGGAACTAGATCTACTTAAACGTTTCCTCAGAAGATGTCACCTCCTTAATTTTGTGATTGTGAAGTTTCCAGTACTGTATGAAATTCTATGTGTTTTGTTTACCATTTATCAGGAAGTTTGGACTTTCTGCAACAGATGTCACTACAAAAACTATGATCATGCACCCTGGTGCGAAGTGAAGGAACTTTATTTGAAGAAATTTTGTATTCACAAGTTTGTCCTTTACTAAATTATGTTCATTTATTTTTGGGGTGGAAATATTGATCTTTTCTTTCCACCAGTTTTGAATTCAGCCAATCCCTAATTTCTGTAATTAATTTTCGGTCTATAACAGGCTTCTTCGATTTGGTGTGTAACTTTACGCTAGCCAATAAAAGTAAGAAGGTGTGGCTTGATTATTCATGAAAGGTGTCGAACTGTCTCCGAGGGTTTATAAACTGCGGATTTTCACCTCTCTTGGCCACTTGATCAACATCTAACTAAGTGTCTGTGTGTGAAGCAGGAGGCGGGTGGTGCCTCTTTCAACAGGCAATAGTTCTTCAGCAAGGTAATGGCCGTTTAACATCTTTATTTCTTGCTAACTCAGTAGTTTAACCCGCGGGAAAGGTCCGAAACGTTTACCATGGAACCTACTTTTCTAAAAATGTAATTTTCTGCTGGCTTAGGGAAAATCTTCATAAAATCTGTAACCGTAATTCGGGGATTGAGAGTGATGCACCCTCTCGAGCTCCCCTACATAGTGGTTTGAGGTGTCTACGTTTTGTAACTGGTTTTCATCCTTTCTGTAATGTCTTAAATTATTCCTATACGAGTCACCTGCATAGTTTGGGAATAGCCCCTGTTTCATCGGCCTAGTGCCTTTTATGTTTTAAGAATGCATATTTAGGAGTGCAAGTACACGCCTCCATTCAACTTGGTGTTTCCGGCCATTTACTTAACCTGTTCTTTTTCTGCTAAGGCCCAGTAGGTTGGGTACGAGATACCCCCGTTTCATTTGTGTAAGTTGTGCCTTGATGGCAAGTAATTGCAAAGTCCGATATTGCCTTGAATAGGCTTCAAAAACTGAGAGCGTGTCAGCTCTTTTCTAGTGTTGTAAAAGTGCCTCTGGCAGGCCTGATATTGTAATTGCTGGGGCAAGGGCCCTATGTATTAGGGGATTTCTGCTCTTAAGTAAAATTGTGATCTTTGTAAATTTGAGCGTGTAGCTCAGGAAATGTAAGCGAGAGGCTTGAAGACCAGAACTTGTAGAATTCGCTACCTTGTATTTTACTTGACTCATTTCTAACTTGCCTATGGGACATGTTATATTGTTATTCGTTGATTTTTTGCAATTCTAGAAAAGAAAAGAAAATATAACCTTTGTTAAAGTTTTAAATTCCATTCCTGACTTTGTAGTTAGACCCGTTCACCCCGGCACCTTCTTTCACCTCTGCTGATCCACGGGTAACCCCGGATCAATAATAATAATAATAATAATAATAATAATAATAATAATAATAATAATAATAATAATAATAATAATAATAATAATAATAATAATAATTTCCGTCTCTGTGGTGTAGTGGTTCATGTGATTAGCTGTCACTACCGGAGGCTTGGGTTCGATTCCCGGCTCTGCCACGAAATTTGAAAAGTTTTACGAATGCTGGGACAGAGTCTACTCAGCCTCTCGGAATGTCAACTGAGTTGGGGGGGTGGGTCAATTCCCTCCTCAGCCATCCTCAAAGTGGTTTTCCGTGGTTTACCACTGGTCGTACTCCACAGTTGTATCCCCCGAACCAAAGTCTCACGCTCCAGGACATTGCCCTTCACCTGGTAGAGGCGGGATCCCTCGCTGAGTCCGAGGGATTAACCAACCCTGGAGGGTAAACAGATTATGAAAGGGAAAGGGAAGGAAAGAAATAATCACATAGTGAGTGTACATTTTTAATGTCGTTTCTATTATCATCGATTTAACAGACGCCAGTGTGTTGTGATTTTGTTCCACTGAATTTTGGTTACTGCAGTTCATTACGGAATCAAAGACTACCTCTTAATTTGATTCACGTTAGTATCTCCGGATCTCGAGCGCACAATGTGCTTCACATGAAGTAGAGAAAATGTTTGATTAGGGATCTTAATCAAATCTCTTTCTCTTATCAGGACTGCGATAGCCTTCAGGCCCCTAAAATAAAACGATGTTCACATTTAAACAACGAAGAAAGCTGAGGAGCTTGGATGAAAGTCAAATAACAGAAAATTACGGACTTTCAGAAGCACAAAAGAATAGCAGACTTCCAGTACTGGCTATCTGGTTGTGACGTATTGAATCGCAAGGGTATGTATCTAGAGGACATTGTGATGTTGGGTAGATCCCATGCAACAGATCCAACTGTCTTTTTTGTGCATAGCTGTGAGTATTAGGGTTATGACTTTTTGATTTCGTGTAAGAAAATTGGTTTCCTGTATCATGAAATGATCACAGTTTGCTCAAAAGAAATGAAAATGATCCTAATTCTTTTAAGCTTTTATAAAAGTCACCCCAACATGAAATTTCTAAAATTGTTTTTCAGCCATATATACAAGATACATCCCTGTTACTTTCCTGAGCCTTAGCAAAATTTCTTCAAATATCTAAAATTTTTTGTACTTTATAGAGTATTCTGGATGTATGTAAAACTCTCTGGAGCCATTCAGAACAGTATTGAACTTTCTATAATTTTGAAGTGTCCAGAAATTTCTAGAAACATCACTCATTTTAAAATTATCTAACTATATAACCTTGCACTTTTCTGAATAATTTTGTAATGTAGTAAATCACTTGTATAACTGAAGAGGTCATTTTGTTACCTATCTTACGTAATGCCAGATGGAATTTCTGAGAAATTCTAGCTCTTTTACCAGAAAGAATAACCTCATTAGTTAAAAGTTGCAGATTTATTTCTTACAGTTGGATCATTAGTTTACTGAACACATATACAACGCAGATGATTATCAAAAGCTATGCAGCACCCTTCAGGGTCATGACAAACAATTAAATAATGTGAAAATGTATTTAGATCAATGACCTTCAAGAGTGGAAATTCCTACATTAAATCAGCGTGCAGAACGAGCAGTCAAGTGTTTTCAAGATTATGACACCTGTGAAAAAGGAAGATAGTCTACAGTTTAGACTCTTTTGCCTAACAAAAAATTACTTTACATTCGGCTATTATTACGCTAAATACCCTTTTTCAGCGATTGCAGCTCAATACAACTATTGGCACTTATAGAATCTATACATGACTTTGTGGTTTAGTATTTCATTCTAACTTTGAGGGTTATTCTGTAACAATAAATGGTCAGTTATTCAAAACTACGTGTTATAAAAATAATTATATCATTATAATTTAAATATGTCCGACTCTGTGGTGTAGTGGTTAGTGTGATTATCTGCTACACCCGCAGGCCCAATTCCCGGCTCTGGCACGAAATTTGAAAAGTGGCACGAGGGCTGAACGGGATCCATTCAGCCTCGGGCGGTCAGCTGAGCAGAGGAGGGTTCGATTCCCACCTCAGCTATCCTCAAAGTGGTTTTCCGTGGTTTTCCATTTCTCCATGCAAATGCCGGGATGGTACCTAACGTAAGAACACGCCGCTTCCTTCCGTCTTCCTTGTCTATCACTTCCAATCGTGCCGTCCCCCCACAAGGCCCCTGTTCAGCACAGCAGGTGATACCGCCTGGCCGAGGTGCTGGTCCTCATCCCCAGCTTCATACCCCGACCCAATGTCTCATGTTTCAGGAATCTTCCCTTGAGGTACTAGAGGTGGGATCCCTCGTTGAATCCGAGAGAAAAACCAACCTTGGAGGGTACACGGATTAAGAAAGAAGATAATTTAAATATATTATGGCTAAAATATATTTTGATTTTGTTACCTTGCACGTGTATCTGTATAGGATGAAAGCAATTTTTGGCTTGGGGGAGACCTTTTTCAAGAATGAATTAAAAATACTTTACTTTTGAGGAGAAGATTGTCTATCTATGGAACAGGAACATGGAGTCACAAAAAAGTCACAACCCTAATGTGTATCCAAAGGAATGCACAGAGAGAAGGAACAAATATTATCGTTCTATTTTTTAAATTCTTAATTATGTAACGTGAACGTGGGTAGGTAAATCAACACACAACTGGTAGCGTTTACGCTAGGATATATTAAATAGTAATTAATAACTAACTAATAATTGCTTACACAACTTCACAGGCATATCATTACACCAGTTCGTTCTCGCTAATTCAATCACCGTAGTTATTCACTCTGACACTTAAAATCTAGAACAATTCACACTACAAACTCTTCGACGTCTGTCACTGAAACTCTGGGACAGCCACAATTTATTACGCTTGCTGTATAATTACACGATCACACAATTCACAGCTTTGGTGAGCGCAGCACAGTCCTACAAAGCTGTACGCGGTACAGTGTCCGCACACTCACGGTAGTGTTCGCTCAATGTTTCTTGCCGCTCAGCTGCACCGTCCTGTTCTCTCCATGAGTTCACACACACACACCACTAATAACACTATCCACTGTCTAATCCAGTGCTTGACAGTAGCGTTCATTGGCAGAACTGAACTGTCTCAATCGCTAGCGGAACTGATCCACCGAAGCTCATCTAACCTGCCTTAAATAGGGAAGCACACCCTTCGATGTACTTCACGAAGGGAAAAGCCTTCAGTGCCGCCAGGAATCCGAAAGCTCCACGTTCCCCTTCTAGTCCGCGCCGTGCGGGAGGCCTGGAGTAAGATCACAGATAGGTGGCAGAGGAGCTCGCCATTCGCGTTTGCGTCGATCCTAACTGGTTGAAAGACATGTTTATAATCATTTGATTTTACAAAGGGGAAATTTAATAAATTTTTCCTCTCTGTACGAATCCATTCCTGAAATTCTGCCATTGACCGACCATGCGCGAAGTAGACTTTTGACACGTTGTTCAACACTAATCAAACGCATTAAACTGCTATATAAGACGCAATCAGCTATACGCTGTACAGAAGCTTATCGCAGACTAGCTGGGACGATTACTTCAATGGGCGAACTGTATGTGTCAGGCGGCTATTGCATCATCCACTCGCCCAAGGAAGTAACTGGCAACTCAACTGAGGCTCACACTGTATATCATTCCAAATCGACTCTCATACAGATCCCTTCTTCTATCTCGACCATTTTGACATAAATATGTCTTCAATCAATAAATCAATCAATCAATCAATCAATCAATCAATCAATCAATCAATCAATCAATCAATCAATGATCTGCATTTAGGGCTGTCCCCCAGGTGGCAGATTCCCTATCAATTATCCACCTAGCTTTTCCTAAAACATTTTTAAAGAAAAATTTTATAGAACATATTCCTTGATAATGTATTCTAACCCCTCAATCCTCGTGATTAAATGAATATTTTTTTCAAATTTATGCTCATCAATTCCATATTTATCTTCATGATCTTTCCTATTTTTAAAAGCTCCACTCAAGCTTAATAGTCTATTTAAATCATTCCATGCCATCTTTCCTATGATAGCTCGAAACATGTCACATAGTCGTGCACCTCATCTCCTTACTCCCAAGTCTTCCCATCCCAAAGTTTACAATATTCTCGTAACACTACTCCTTTATCGAAAAGCACCCAGAACAAACAGTGCTGCTTTCCTTTGAACTTTTTTCCAGTTCTCGTATCAAGTAGTCCTGGTCAGGGTCCCATACACCGGAGCCATACTGTAACTGTGGTCCTGCCAGAGACATATACGCCCTCTCCTTTACATCCTTACTATAATCCATAAATTCTCTCATAACCATGTGGAGAGATCTGTAGCCTTTCCTAACAACCTCGTTAATATGATTTCCCCAATGAAGATCATTGCTTATTATCAACACCTAGGTACTAAACAGTATTCCTCATGAAGATCATGATATCAACACCTAGGTACTAAAGAGTATTGCTCATGAAGATCATTATATCAACACCTAGGTACTAAAGAGTATTGCTCATGAAGATAATGATATCAACACCTAGGTACTAAACAGTATTGCTCATGAAGATCATGATATCAACACCTAGGTACTAAACAGTGTTCCCATTCAAATACTATCACCCCATCAACCCAATAATTAAAACTCTTAGTGAAACATACAACCTGACTTTTCATCCCACTGTCTGCTGTCCATCTCACTACATTGTGTAAGTCCCCCTGAAATCGCTCACAATCTTGCAACTCATTTACTATTCTATGTATTATAAAATCATCCTCAAATATCCTTATCTGTGATTCCACTCCTTTTATAAATGTGTACGGAAACATACTGGTCAAATAATACTGCCATACCCGACCATCCAACCTCCTCTTATCACTACGGGATCAGATAACGTTTCACCCACTCTTATTCTTTGAATTTAGGTAGCCACTCAACAACTCTTTAGTCTAGTCCTATAACCCTCTCGTCAGTAATCTCTCACGATTTACCCCATCAATAGCCTTGGACAGGTCAACAGCGATACAGTCCATTTGACCTTCTGAATTTGAAATCTGGAATTCTACACGTTGAGCTTCATTGGAATAACCTTCCTAAATCCAAACTGCCTTCTATCAAATCAGTTATTAATTTCAAAAAAAAATGTCCAATATAATAAGAAAGAATGCTTTCCCAGAGCTTACAAACAACACATGTCAAGCTGACTGGCCTGTAAGTAACCGCTTTGTGTTTTAGAGCTCCAGAAACATGTGTAACGAAATGGAGTAATGTATCAAGATATGTGACGTGATGTTACCTAGCAACAGTACCTTAAGAGCTGCACAGGCCGTGGATCTGTATGTCATGGCATCCATCAATATTTTACATCACAGCCTGCTTGGTTGAAAGACTAATGCATGATCATTTGACTTTCCCAAATGACAATTTACGGCAATTTTGATTACATTTAAATGAAATATTCCGACATGATTCATATCGTCTCTCTCCTTCGAGTTAAACATTGCTCAATCTTTTTCTTAACCCCTACTCGCTTCAGTATCTTTGTCGCCCCATCCCATCTTAAGTAAGAATTTGGAATCCAAGGTAAATATGAATGACAATGGAAATGTTGCTGATACCAAGCTCGGAGATTTAAGTAGCTACGAAAGAGCTCCATTAATTTGGAACGCTGAATTAACCACCGCCAAAAAATATGGAATATTTCAACGTGATAGCTCATTCTACTGGATACATGCCAGAGTGTGGGCTACTTATGAAGTGAAATATGAGGCTTCTTCATCACAACGATGAACTTGGAGGAATTTATTACAATCGTCTGTTCAAGTAATACAGCAACTTAACATGTCAAAATGGAAGAAATAGTAATACGCTAGATAATTTATCACTATTATGTAGAGAATGAGTAATGTACATGACAGAGTCCAAGACTGTGTTCTAGAGGTTTGCATTGCAGATTCTGCTTGGTTGACCTCAGTTCCTTCCTTGCCTCGACCACTAAACCTAGTGTGGGGTTCTGGATCCCGTTGCACTCAGTCACAGGTAACATAATCGAGTAAGAATCTCAGTCATCCTCTATGTGCTCTGCTATAGTGTTTTGGCTCCATCTTCAGTCGATGTCACCCAATTCATTTATCCATGCCATGTTTCAAAATTATAATATTCACGCTAATCGTTACATAAACGTATCATTATTAAAGTTGTTCTTCACATGTCCTATCAGTGCCACACAAACAAGTTAATAACAATATGAAATATTACATTTAATATCACATCCAAATAGAAGGTGTTATTGTTAACTAACAAGAAAAGTTAAAAGTGTAATATTCTTAAAGACAATGTTAAATTGAGATATTTCACTTCGGAATTGAGGAATACCGGTGATATTCAAAGTTGATAGTGGAATATTTTACATTTTGTTGTATTTATTATTGAATTATATTGAGAAAGACAGATTTAAATGAAGAAATACAAGTAGCCTCTATTATGCAAGAAATATAATGGATACTGTTGTGTAGTCTTACTAATCTTGGGAGTTCTTGGGAAGCACTTTCGTCAGTAATTTAATTTTAACACTATATGCTTTTATATTTCTACTACTACTACTACTACTACTAATAATAATAATAATAATAATAGTTTTACGTCCCACTAACCACTGTTAAGTTTTTAGAGATGCCGAGGTGCCGGAATTTTGCCTCACTGGAGGATTTTTTACGTGCTAGTAAATCTACCATCATGAATCTGACGTATTTGAGATGTAAAACATTATTATTATTATTATTATTATTATTATTATTATTATTATTATTATTATTATTATTATTACTTTGCTTTACATTGAACCGACACAGATAGGTCTTATGGCGACGATGAGATAGCAAAAGGCTAAGAATGGGAAGGAAGCGGCCGTGGTCTTAATTAAGGTACAGCCCCAGGATTTTCCTTGTGTGAAAATGGAAAACAACGCAAGGTCGTCTGTTCGGAAGGTGAACTAAATGTGGTTCCAACGAATTGCTCTTACAGTACAGGTAATAAAGTCTTAACTAGCGGCGATGTATGGAAAGTTTCCATTGGTGAACTCTATTACTTAGCGTTTCTCCGAAAACCATTCTGGTGGGACGTAAAACCAATAATTAATTAATCAATTACTTAACTCTGAGACAGAAACAATACATTATAACGGACTGTTACAGGCATTACATTAATAGGGGAAACAAGAAGTTCTGGAGAAAACTTGTTCCATCTAGGGTATGTCCACCACAAATTTGACGTAGAATCACCGAGGTTTGAACTCGTGATGAGGAGAACAATTCCTCAAGTCCAACTGCCTTGACAACGGTAGAGCCTAGATATCGCAGTGATATAAAATGTTAATTGAATATCGAATATTTAAGACCCTAACTGTGATCGGGCTGAGTGGCTCAGACGGTAGAACACTGTGCTTCTGAGCTCAAGTTGACAGGTTCGATCCCGGTTCAGTCCGGTGGTATTTGAAGGTGCTCAAATACGTCAGCCTTTGGCACATAAATCTCTGAAAACCATAAAAGTAGTTAGCGGAATATAAGACCATTATTATTATTATTATTATTATTATTATTATTATTATTATTATTATTATTATTATTATTATTATTATTATTATTATTATTATATTAAAATACTACCTTTAGCACTGGAACCCGCATGTGTGAAGGGATACTCACAGGCAGCGTTAAAGAGATTTCAACAAACCTTATGTAGCGTTCTATCGTGTTACGAAAGGAAAAGGTCCCTTGATATCTCTAAAAGAAAGCAGTTGATTCTCTTGAGGCAGTGCACACACTGCTTTGCTGTGGCTTGTAAACGACTGCGTGCTCATAGTCCGTTGCATACCGCCACTCGTTCTTTCAAAGATTCCTGCACGCCTTTATCTCTAGTTACTCTCGTTGCTAGGGACATAAATATACGTTTCCAGGCATCTGATTACGTTGTGGTGAGGCAAAAACTTTTCTTTTACTTTTTTTTAAAGATAATGAAGAAGAATTCTCTAATGTACTCAAGGCGTTGAGATGGTTGCAGAATCATACACTCCCTTCTTATATTCCTTTTATTTTCTCTGTGTTCTGTTCCATTCAATCTTCATAAGGCAAAAATACTCTGAATTAACTCTGGTAGAGGTGAAGGCTTATATATTACCGTGGCCGTGAAATAAGTACAACAGCTTCGTATCTACTTCAGCGTAGGTCTTTTCACAATCTGCTTTGCGTAGCACCGACACAGAGAGGTCTTATGGTGACAATAGGATAGGAAAGGCTTAGGAGTAAGAAGGAAGCGACCGTGGCCTTAATTAAGGTGCATCCCCATCAAATGCCTGGTGTTAAAATGAAATACCATGGGAAACCATCTTCAGGGATGCCGACAGTGGGGTTTGAATCCACATCTCCCGAATGCAAGCTGAGCTGATAGCTACCATTCCTCGTTCTGCCTCAGATTTAACGCTTTTGTCCCTCAGTATTAATGTAATAAACTTTGTGTTTTTGCCACGTTCATTTAATTGAATTTACTGCTTTAGATTAATTAGGAGATGAAGAAAATAACCACCTCTCTCTACAAAATATACCAACGATGTTAAAATTTCGCTCGACTGAATGTGATGCACGAGGCTAATTCTTCTCCTTCTTCTACCACTTTCCCACATCTGTGGGATCGCGATTGTGAACTGTGTCGCACATGTGTATTTGACCCTGTTTTACGGCCGGATTCCCTTCCTGACACCAAACCTTTATGGTAAAATGTAATCACTAATGCATGTGTCTGTGGTAATTGGTAGTGTAATGAGTTGTCTGAATATGAATTTGAAAGAGTTGGGACAAACACAAATACACAGTCCCCGAGCCAGAAGAATTAATCAAATGCGATTAATTTCCCGATCCGGCCATGAATCGAACCCGCTACCCTCTGAACCGAAGGCCTCAACACCGGCCATTAAGCCAATGAGTCGGACATGCACGAGGCTAATTGAATACTATAAATTTTAAAGGCTCCAGGTGCTAAAATGTAAAATCAGAGAAAAGCAGACACAACTTTCATTACATGGTTTTGAAACAAATTAGGCAGATAGAGAAAAGCCACCGAGCTCGATAGCTGCAGTCGCTTAATTGCGGACAGTATCCAGTATTCGGGAGATAGTAGGTTCGAACCCCACTGTCGGCAGCCCTGAAAATGGTTTTCCGTGGTTTCCCATTTTCACACCAGGCAAATGCTGGGGCTGTACCCTAATTAAGGCCACGGCCGCTTCCTTCCCACTCCTAGCCCTTCGATGTCCCATCGTCGCCATAAGACCTATCTGCGTCGGTGCGACGTAAAGCAACTAGCAAAAAAAAAAAAAAAAAAAGAGAGAAAAGCCTTTATTATCCGTAGTGAAGACACGGCTCCTGGCTCCTCTCTTGCGCTTAACCACATACATTATTGCTTCTTAACACTATAAAAACAATTAAAAATACTAAGGACTAAAAAAAAACACTAATGTTTAAGACAAAAATATGAAAATAAACGGAAAAGAAGGAAATGCCTACGCAATACAGATCTGAAAAAATATTAACTTCAGTACAATAACTCAAAGAATAATGTTATTTGCTTTACGTCCCAATAACTACTTTTACGGTTTTCAGAGATGCCTAAGTGGCGGAATTTATTCTCTCAGGAGTTCTTTTACGTACCAGTAAATCTACTGACACGAAGCTGATGTATTTGAGAACCTTCAAATACCACTGGACTGAGCCAGAATCGAACCTGCCATATTGGGGTTAGAAGTCCAGTGCCTCAACCGTTTGAGTCTCTCAGGCCGGAAATGACTCAAAGAAACGCAAAAGTAAAAATTCTTATTATAAAAAGATTAAAAACTTCTAGAACAATATAAAAATTAAACACTGTAATTTCTAATATCTTTACATTCAATTCGTAGTACTAATACTTTTAAGTAGGTACATTGAATTATTGATATAAATTGTTGAATAAGATCAAAAACACATTAAGTAAAAAGATAGAGCGTATTCAATCTAGGTATAGCATGAAAGTTACAGATTTGAACTAATTTACTGCTATTCGAGAACTAATTTAATGTAAGCTACCGTTTTCTTTAACTGTACACTAATCTCATAACATCATTTTCACACGCCATCACTCGTTCCACTCACAGACCTTGCTTGAAGCACCTAACGAGGAACTGCTTGTAAGAGGTTTTAAATATACATTTTGATACAGCGCACGATCAATTCAAAATATAGAAACATATTAAGGAAGTATATTTGAGAAGTGTCTGCTCAAATGATAATATTTCCACCTTACGAAGTTGTGGGAAAAGCTCAAGAAACGTAGAATAATAGGCACATGGAACGTGCCCATGATCGCGTTTGGTACAAATTTAAGGAATTTTATTTTCTGGCCAGGATTGCTCATGGTAATGCATGTGGACGAAATAATGATTGATTTTTTGGAAGTGGAAGTAGCACCTTTTGAACAGGCACTCTTCATTTGCAAAGAAAATATACTTCAATATACCGGGCGAGTTGGCCGTGCGCATAAAGGCGCGCGGCTGTGAGCTTGCGTCTGTGAGATCTTAGGTTCGAATCCCACTGTCGGCAGCCCTGAAGATTGTTTTCCGTGGTTTCCCATTTTCACACCAGGCAAATTCTGGGGTTGTAAATTAATTAAGGCCATGGCAGCTTCCTTCCAACTACTAGGCCTTTCCTACCCCATCGTCGCCATAAGACCTATCTGTGTCGGTGCGACGTAAAGCCCGTAGCAATAACTTCAATATAAAACACATGAATGAAAACTGAAAAAACAATGGATCTGTATACCATGTTCTTGTAACCAATCAATGTCTCCACTTTGTTATCAAACCTATATTTGTTATTTTTAAACAGCCCAAACTGCAAATATTCACTCGAGATTGTGCAATTACCTTGAGTTCTTTTGGCAAATAAGGGATCGTTTTCCTCAAGCCCCTTTTATTGTCACTTGTGATGCGGTATATGCACTCAAATTCCTACTTCTCCGTTCATGCTGATGCCATCATCTTCCAGGTTTTGCTATGTTTCGGGTAGTCTTGGTAGAGGTATATATTTTTTATCAAGTTGCTACCGACACAGATGTTATGGCAACGATGGAATAGGAAAGTGCTAGGAGTGGGAAGGAAATGTCCGTGGCTTTAATTAAGGTCCAGCCCCAGCATTTGGATGGCATGGAAATGGGAAACCACGGAAAACCATCTTCAGGGCTACCGACAGTTAGATTCGAACCCACTCTCTCTGGAATGCAAGCTCACAGCTGCGCGCCCCTAAACGCACGGTCAACTCGCTCGATGTACTATTAAAAGGCTTTATTACAAGCTCATAGGGTCAGTCGTGATGCAATAACAATTATTATTATAAAAATAATTTCATGTGGCTATTTCTAGCCGGGTGCAGGCCTTGTAAGGCAGATCCTCCGATGAGAGTGGGCGGCATCTGGCATATGTAGGAAACTGCGTGTTATTGTGGTGGAAGATAGTGTTATGTGTGGTGTTTGAGTTGCAGGGATGTTGGGGACAGCACAAATACTCAGCTCCCGAGCAACCAATGAAGGTTAAAGTCCCCGACCCGGCCGGGAATTGAACCCGATACCCTCTGAACCGAAGACCATTCAGCCAACAAGTCGGACTACTTCATATATATATAGATCAGGGGTTTACTGAACACATCTGTGAATCGAATGAATGCTCTATGAGTGGTATGGAAATTTTTAATATCTAAAGGATTCAACGACATGCAAGTATATTAGATATTTTTCCTGAATTTAACATGCTTTAAAAATAAACTTTATTAATCATGTTCGTCAGAGGGATCGTTAGATTTCTCGTACAGAAACAAGAATAATTGCTCATGATTACTTTCACCCTTTACTTGGAAACAGTTTGTTAATAGCAGCGTCCTGATGGAAGTACATGTATTATTATAGGAGATTGACATTCGGGTTGGATTCCATGTAAAACCTGGAAGACCAGTAGCTGACCACGGTATTAACAGTCATAGAGTGTTCTCCCTCTCTGCAAGGAATACGTCTAATTTTGAATGTGTGGGGAAAGAAGCTCGAAGTTTTTGTACCTTCCTATGATACTATTTACTAAACAGAGGTAGCCTGAAGCTTAGTTATACCTTATGAACTCCGAACAGAAATTTCAGTTGCTTTTGTTTTTTTACCAGTTTCTACGCCATTTGACAGATACACTGACTGACAGTGACAATGCAACACCAAGGAGGAGTGGTTCGAAAGGGATGAAAGTTGGGGAAAAAACAGAGACGGCACGGATGAATAATTGATGTTTATTTCAAACCGATATGCAGGTTACACAATGCGCACGGCATCGACTCAGTAGGATGTAGGACCACCGCGAGCGGCGATGCACGCAGAAACACGTCGAGGTACAGAGTCAATAAGAGTGCGGATGGTGTCCTGAGGGATGGTTCTCCATTCTCTGTCAACCATTTGCCACAGTTGGTCGTCCGTACGAGGCTGGGGCAGAGTTTGCAAACGGCGTCCAATGAGATCCCACACGTGTTCGATTGGTGAGAGATCCGGAGAGTACGCTGGCCACGGAAGCATCTGTACACCTCGTAGAGCCTGTTGGGAGATGCGAGCAGTGTGTGGGCGGGCATTATCCTGCTGAAACAGAGCATTGGGCAGCCCCTGAAGGTACGGGAGTGCCACCGGCCGCAGCACATGCTGCACGTAGCGGTGGGCATTTAACGTGCCTTGAATACGCACTAGAGGTGACGTGGAATCATACGCAATAGCGCCCCAAACCATGATGCCGCGTTGTCTAGCGGTAGGGCGCTCCACAGTTACTGCCGGATTTGACCTTTCTCCACGCCGACGCCACACTCGTCTGCGGTGACTATCACTGACAGAACAGAAGCGTGACTCATCGGAGAACACGACGTTCCTCCATTCCCTCATCCAAGTCGCTCTAGCCCGGCACCATGCCAGGCGTGCACGTCTATGCTGTGGAGTCAATGGTAGTCTTCTGAGCGGACGCCGGGAGTGCAGGCCTCCTTCAACCAATCGACGGGAAATTGTTCTGGTCGATATTGGAACAGCCAGGGTGTCTTGCACATGCTGAAGAATGGCGGTTGACGTGGCGTGCGGGGCTGCCACCACTTGGCGGCGGATGCGCCGATCCTCGCGTGCTGACGTCACTCGGGCTGCGCCTGGACCCCTCGCACGTGCCACATGTCCCTGCGCCAACCATCTTTGCCACAGGCGCTGCACCGTGGACACATCCCTATGGGTATCGGCTGCGATTTGACGAAGCGACCAACCTGCCCTTCTCAGCCCGATCACCATACCCCTCGTAAAGTCGTCTGTCTGCTGGAAATGCCTCCGTTGACGGCGGCCTGGCATTCTTAGCTATACACGTGTCCTGTGGCACACGACAACACGTTCTACAATGACTGTCGGCTGAGAAATCACGGTACGAAGTGGGCCATTCGCCAACGCCGTGTCCCATTTATCGTTCGCTACGTGCGCAGCACAGCGGCGCATTTCCCATCATGAGCATACCTCAGTGACGTCAGTCTACCCTGCAATTGGCATAAAGTTCTGACCACTACTTCTTGGTGTTGCATTTGCTCTGTCAGTCAGTGTATATCAATTGTGCCCCTTCACCTCTTTCCTTTACCTTCGCTAACTTTAGAAAATACTGAAATACATAATCACAATTATATTAAACGATTTTACTGCAACCAGACTTGGCAAATCCGTCCATCCATTCTACTAGACCAATTTGCTTCATTTCTGTTTAGTTCTCTCCGGAGACATTTATGTCTTGAGATATAAGTAGGTATCTAAGTTGATCCAATTTTGAGTAATCATAAAATCAGATAGTTATATCATCACTCCAATAACTAACACTTTCATTACGGTAATATTCTGATATACTGTATGCTATTTTCACCCTTTGTAATGTGATTGCATGCTGCCATATTTGATTGCTACCTCTCAAGACAGAAAGTCAACAGTTCTTCTGATCATGGAAGAATACTATTCTCAACTAGATTCTCTTTGATTCTCTGACCTTCCCCAGCTTCTGAATATACTCAACAGATGGCAGAACGTTCCTAATAACTTACCGGTACATGCTGTTAAGAGAAAACATTCTACGTACGTACAGACGGGAAGGTATCAAGTCGACTATCGTTCTGTTCGACCATTAACAAAGCGCAGGGACAAACCAGTATTCAGTCATGGCCAATTGCATGTTGCACTATCTCGGCCAAGATCGTTTGAAAATGTTAAGATCCAAATACGGCCGAATGGTGGAAGCACAGAGAATACTGTATGGAAAGAAGTGTAATAAACTAAATTACCGGCATTAAATGTTCATAAAGCTGTTGAAAAGGGTAGTAAAACAACATGACTCTGACAGGCAAAACAACACTATTTATTTGATCTATGTATAGGGAATGCTGCGGAGCAGGAGGAGTCCGCCAGGCTTTAAATAAAATATTTCGTCAATCACCTTAGCTTCGACTCTCAGGGGAAGATTCCTTACATTTTCTTCTGAGTGACTCTCTTTTAGGCTGTTATTTTTCATAGTGTCCTTTCCTGCCCTTAGTTTTCTATAAACGACAAGAAAAAAATGCTAGGGAAACTAATTAGAGGAAAACCATTAAATCACAGCACACGTACCTTTGAAATACTTCCTCCTAAATATTTCAGAATATATACATATTACTGAGCTCGATAGCTGCAGTCGCTTAAGTGCGGCCAGTATCCAGTATTCGGGAGATAGTAGGTTCGAACCCCACTGTCGGCAGCCCTGAAAATGGTTTTCCGTGGTTTCCCATTTTCACACCAGGCAAATGCTGGGGCTGTACCTTAATTAAGGCCACGGCCGCTTCCTCCCCACTCCTAGCCCTTCCTTGTCCCATCGTCGCCATAAGACCTATCTGTGTCGGTGCGACGTAAAGCAACTAGCAAAAAAAAAAATATCCATATTAAGTTTCTTACACAATGAACAAATAAAAAAAGGAAAGTCACCTCCGTACAGGCCATGAAGGCCCTTGGAAGAGTGGAAGGTAAAGGCTTCCATCATTGTTAACCCCGGCACGTGATGGGGTAGAGTGGTTAGCTCTACGCCCGGCCGCCTTTGCCCCCAGGAATTAACATCGTACTCAGTTTTGGTGTAGGCTGAGTGAACCTCAGGGCCATATGCACCTCCGGAAGTGGAAATCTCGTTTCTTAAATTTTACGACTTCCTGACGGGGATTCGAACCCATGTCCTTCCGGGCGAACCTGGCCTCGGCCAGGCAGCCCCTAATGAACAAATAAAATTAATGATATTGTATTCCCACTGTGCAACTGCACTACTTTTAAGATATGTTTTGATTGATCAATGAACATATATAATTCTTCAGGATTCCCATAAGAACTAATATCCTGCGTTAACACTTTATGTGCATGCAAATAAAATATTTGGTACTGCACCCTTAGTCAGAGGGCGCATAACACACCATATAAAGTGCTTAAAATTGCCTATTACGCGATTAGAGAGATGTAATATTAGCGTCAGGTATGATTCCGTTTTCTGTAAACGTGAATTCAGTTTTTCAAGCCTACTGACCGTGAAAAATTATCCAGCACTTTTTGGCGGAAAAAATGTGAGGATTCTTACGGTTAGGGCGAATCTTTTCAGAAATTTCTTAATAGGGAATTTGAACCTAGAGTTTGGGAATTTACTGTATAAAAAAATGAGGAATAATACTTAAAATCACGAGGAAGACGTTTCTCTGGAAGACCGGCATAAGATATAGAATTTAAATACATAGCACAGTAAAACCAGAAATATTTGTGAGGCAGAAGCGAAAATATCATCAGGTGATATTTAGGCATTCTCCGAACCGTTCGAAACACAAAGAAAAGCAACTTTCCATTATAATGCTCCGATAAATTGGTATATCAAGGAATCACTATGCCTCCGTGGATCAGGTGGTAGCGCTCCGACCACTCGCCGCTGGGTTCCATTGTTCGAATCCCGGTCACTCCATCTGTGCTGAAAACAGCGGAAGCGGGACAGGATTTTCTCTGGATACTCCGGGTTTCTCTGTCATCTTTCATTCCAGCAACCACTCCCCAATATTATTTCATTTTATCTCTCAGCCCCAGAGGAGTGTGACAGGCTTCACCAACCGGCACAATTCCAATCCTTGCCGCTAGATGGGGCTTCATTCATTCCTTTCCTGACCCGGTCGATTGGCTGGAACCGGGCTGTGGGTTTTCAAGGAATCATTAACTTTGGGGATTCCTTCGTTTACCTTAATCATCGAGCAGATAGTCAAAATGGAGTATTTATACAATGGGAACAATATATTGTTCTTCTTCACTTCTATATAAGTTGACCATATACTGCAAATAGCAGTCCTTATGTTAATGTTCTGAAAACACCACATTAACAAACATACATAAATCACTAAACACTTAAAATACACATACATTATTTTGCATGTATGTGTTTCAAAGTCGAAAATGAATTACACTTAATATTAATTGAAATAAAATTTAACAATAATTCACTAGCTGAAATGAATACAATATAAGGTTAAAGACAGGAGCATGGCAATGAGATGGATGAAGGGATGTATCTCCTTAATGCTGTCGACATTCTTTAAAGCATATCCCTCCGTCTTTTGTTCAAACTGTATTTCAGTTCTCAATGGAAGAGAGCTAATCGTTTCATAATCTTGCAAATAGCTCTATGAAAGTGGAAACTTTAAGTTATCATTTACTGTAGTTTTAATCAGTGGCGTACATCAGATCGCAAACTTCTACACATTCCTAGTATTATGCCATTAATATCTCAAATTGTATTGATGTATGGAATATAACACCCCTACACGGCACAGCGGTCACTCCTGGTCCGAAAATAATGGCACCTCGCCCAATCTCGCCAAACTGGAAATATGCCTAAATTTATATATGAACACTTCAGTTTCTATATGAATCAGCGCCAATGTCCGAAAATGGTACACAAGGGGTTTCAATCAAGTGACAGAGGCACGGATATACATGCAAGTACAATGTCACGGGTTTTCATACTGTTAACTGAACACGTACTTCATGGATCCGATGAAGGATACTGGAAAGGAATGTGCTGATTCTTCTTGTTAGTAAGTAAATGTAGACATGAGCAATTTTCTTGTGTTCGGATGGGGTAATTATCCAAGTGTACTCCTTATTGGCTCTAGTATTCATTTAAATTTTATAAACACGCGTATTGACCGTTTACATTAGATCTATCCTAAGTAGATAATGCAAATCTTTGTTTGCTATTCGTAACACATACGTCTGACACGTACCCACAAGAACGTGGTGCCACTGAGATAAGCAGATCCTCATCTTGCCTAGAGATATTTTATTACTTTTTGTGGGTTAGCGTTCAATATTTATATTCTATATTTTTCTTTTCCTTAGTGGCTTAACGTTGCTGCGCAAGAAACGAAAAATACACCCTAGTATTTTCCTGGACTGAAAGTGGGAAACCACAGAAGGCCATCTCCTAGGCTGCAGACACTGAGATTCGCACAAACCAGCTCCTGAATACAAGCTCACAGCTACGTAACCCTAGCTGCGTAGCCATGTCGATCGGTCGTCTTCTCTATCCCTGTTTGTAAGCACTGAAGCCTTTGGAGGTAATAAATAATAATATTAATAAGAAGAATTTCAGAACTCTGGAAATCAAGAAGTAATGATGAAATATACTGGAACATGGAAAATATAACAGATACAATGTGGAAGAGGTGATTGATGTTCTTAGGGCATTTATACAGAATGGATGACAACAGGTTAACCAAATAGATCTTCAAATATTTTTGGAACATGAAGTCAACAACAACCTGGATTCATGAAGTCAAGAAAGATTTGGAAAGGCACGACATAAGGGAAGAAGAAGCAACAGAGAGAGAGAGAGAGATGGAGATTTTTAGAAAGAATGTGTTAATAATGGAAAGATTCCAAGGTCGGGAGGGAAAGAAAACAGGCTCAAAATGGTTCGAGGAGAGGGAAAGGAGGCGTAGTGAGAAGATGAAGAAGTATTGGAAGAAGAAGCAACATAGAGAGAGAGGGGGGAGATTTTTAGAACGAAAGTGTTAAAAAAATGGAAGGATTCCAAAGTCGGGAGGGAAAGAAAACAGGCTCAAAATGGTTCGAGGAGAGGGAAAGGAGGCGTAGTGAGAAGATAAAGAAGTATTGGAAGAAGAAGCAACATATATATAGAGAGAGAGGGGGAGAATTTTAGAAAGAAAGTGTTAAAAATGGAAGGATTCCAAGGTCGGGAGGGAAAGAAAACAGGCTCAAAATGGTTCAAGGAGAGGGAAAGGAGGCGTAGTGGGCAGATGAAGGAGTATTGGAAGAAGAAGCAACAACAAAGGGTGAAGCATTGAAATAAATTGTCTCGTGTTCCCTAGAAGACCCAAATGGAGAAAGAACGAAAGAAAGAAAGAAAATAATAGTAAGAATAATAATAATAATAATAATAACAATAAGAAGAAGAAGAAGAAGAAGAAGAAGAAGAAGAAGAATTTCGCGTGGCTGCTACAGTTAGACCCAGACCTTACAATGGGGATGAGGAACGTCTGTCTTTTATGGGAAACGGTTGTTTGTGATGGTGGAGGATAGCGTTCAGTAAGATGCAAGAATTTTGCAGATTATACGGATGGTACGGAAGAAATTACCGTATTATGTTTATCCATGCACGAATTTTCAAAGCACAAAATAGTATAGACCGCTAGAAACTGCAAAATATTAATTCCCCGGTGTTCGTAGTGAAACTGAATAATTCTACGGCCTAAATGACAAGAAAAATAAGATTTCACAGGCCAACATTAAATAATGCAAAGAAATGAATACAAGTGGCTCCCCAAAAGCATTAGTTATTAATTAAGTTAAACTCTTAACATAATAACACTTCGTATTATTCTTATTTTTCTAGCGCTTTTCCCATACCTGTTTAGTCGCGGGTGCTAACTGTGTCGCTCATGTGGATTTGGTCCTGTTTTACGGCCGGATGCTCTTCCTGACGCCAACCTTATATGGAAGGATATAATCACTAATTGCTAGTTTCTATGGTCGTTGGTAGTGTAGCGTGTTGTCTGAATATGAAGAGGAAAATGTTGGAACAAACACAAACTCCCAGTCTACGAGCCAGAAAAATAAATCGAAAACGATTAAAACACCCGACTCGGCCGGGAATCGAACCCGGGACTCTCTGAACCGAAGGTATTAGCGCTGACCATTCAGCCATATGAGTCGGACTCTTGATATAATAACACTATTCTACGATTTTTTAGCAATTTTAACATTTATGTATTTGGCTTCTTCAGGTATACTAAGTGAGTATTTCTGTGAATATTCTCTTACTTGGTATTTCTATTCGATATGTAGTGTATGTGTGTCTGATAAAGAAAAGCGACCCTGCGTGTGTTTCAAGAAAGTAACACAAAACTACCTTGGAAGTAGAAAGAGTCTGTGAAAGAAATTATCAAAGTTTATAAAGATGCAATATGTTCTTGGAAGTACGTTTCAGGGATTCGCATCTAGACTTCTTTGCAGAGAGATGTAATGATGTATCAGATGAGCATGAAGGAAGATTTCAAAAATACATAGCTACCATGGAGGAACGGTAGGGAGGCAAATGAATGTCCACAATGATAGCTGGTTATTGCTGGGCTATAATTCAGGACAAGAAAGATCATGCTCAGTACAAAAAAGGAAGAAAAAGATATGAAACTTTGTGTTGGCAAATTTCTCTCCATATTTTCCATGTGTTACAAACATTCATAAACATTCCTGTGTATGACTTTTAAAAAGTGGGAAAATTATGTGAGCACTTCAAGTATCACCTTCTGTTACTATCCTAATATTTATAGGCCTTTTAATTGAATTTCTGTCAGTATGTATATGACTCAAAATTAAAGCAATTTATACATATAATGATATGAAAATATTAAAATAAATTAAAATCGGATTACTCTTCAACTACCCCTGATGCATGAAAACTAAAACCAGATTTGAATTCAGCGTTAAAATATCCATACGAATCACATATTTATACTCGAGAAATAGGATGTTTGGTTGTAGAACAGTGTAATTTGTGTGAAAGTGCATTATATTTAGTAAAATGATAGTAACTGCACAGTTTGTATCAGCAGTAGCTTTGAAGGTGGTTATCCATGGTTTCCCATTTTTCTCATTAGATAAATGCTGTATCGAAGCACAGATACGCAGTATAGAATATTAATTTTCCGGCGTTGGTAGTGAAAGTGAATAACGCTAGGGCCTAGAAAGCAAGAAAAATATACTGGTCAACATAAAACTCGGTCTTCTTGGGAGACTGTGCCAAAAGCCTGCAATCTAATATCGTTGGAACTTGAAATAGGTGCAACGAGTATGATATGAAAATTATCACTGCAAATAATAAAGGGATGTCAGTAGGGAAGAAACCTAAGAGAACTGATGTCAGGTCAGGAATACAAGACTCGAACAGGTAGATTATTTCAAGTATTAGGAAGTTCTCTCAGGATGGTAGTATGGTAAGTTAGAATGAATCAAGGTGCAGTAAAGCTAATCCAGCGAGCTCGTCTTTGCGATCAACAGTATTCTGTAAGAAAGAACTCAAATCTCGGACGAAACTATCCGGTCTGTTATCAGAGCGACTTCGCAGTACTGATGTGAAACGTGGGTGGACTTAGGATATTTTATTCATAAGTTAGAAGTAACAGTTATTAAAGTGGCGGTAATAATTGAAGGCAAGGAAACAAGTGAGAACTATTACGGGAGAGTATTCGGAATAAGGGGATAAAAGCTAAGTCGGGTATGAACTCGATGGATGAAGCTATACGTATAAACCAGTTTTGGTGTTGGTGTCATGAGAGGCGATTATGGGATGGTAGGTTCTCTCGGAAAATAATGATCTCGGTTATGGAAAGTCGGTTATGGAAAGTAAGAGAAGTAGAGGGAGACACAGATAACGATGGTTAGACTCAGTTTCTACTGATTCAAAGATAGGAGGTATGGAACTAAACAGAAAGAAATGAGAAACAAATGAGGCGCTTAGTTCATTCACAGAGGCTTGTAGACTGAATTCTGAAAGGCATTAGAGTCTATAATGAGTGCCTATGGAATACAACATAATTTTGGAAACATTTTAAGGAAACTAACACAAATCAAAGACCGAGCTCGATAGCTACAGTCGCTTTTGTGCGGCCAGTATCCAGTAATCGGGAGACAGTGGGTTCGAGCCCCACTCTTGGCAGCCCTGAAGATGATTTTCCCTGGTTTCCCATTTTCATACCAGGCAAATGCCGGGGCTGTACCTTAATTAAGGATACGGTGGCTTTCTGCCAATTACTAGGCCTTTCCTATCCCATCGTCGCCATAAGACCTATCTGTGTCAGTGCGACGTAAAGCAAATAGTGAACAAATCAGAGATCCCCAAGAAAATGAGTTACTTAATAATAGTATTGTTTTGACGTCCAGATTACTAATTTTGACTGTTTTCGAAGGTGCTAAGGTGCCGGAATTTTGCCCTGTAGACGTTATATTACCTGCCATCTACTGACACGAGGCAGGAATATTTAAGCACCTTCAAATAACACCGGACTGAGCCAGGATCGAACCTGGCAATTTGGGGTCAGAAGGCCAGCACCTCAACCCTCTGAGCCGCTCAACCCGGTAATTGGTAAGTCATATTTCTAAATAATTAATTTAATCTCTTAAGTATCATTGTGTACGTGAAGGTACATTGTATTTGTTAATATCGGCGTAACAATCTAGCAGATACAGTCGCCTCCAAGATGGTTTACTGTGGTTTCCCATTTCATTACCAGATGAATGCTGCATCTTAGTTAACGTCATGGCCACAATATTTTCAATACAGATCATTTCCTTTCTCAACGTCGTTGAACATCTGTGGTAAATCAATGTTAAGTAGATAGTATAAGTAATTTTCAGCAGCAAGAAGTCTTTGTATGTTCCAAGTGATTCATTATAAGAATCTTCTTTCACGACAACGGAATAGGTCAAAGAATAGAAATAGAACACGATATGCGTAAATTTTACAAATGTTGAACTCGTTATCTTTAACAGGACTTCTATTATTAATGATAATAATAATAATAATAATAATAATAATAATAATAATCATAATATATCCAGCTAACATATATAATTCTGTTGTCTCAGTTAGGACCTAAACTGTTCGGGATGAATACAGTCTTATGCAGCATAATATTGGGGAGTGGATGAACATTCCCCTCTAATCTACATTACAAGGGATTATTCCTAGTACTGGCCTCATTATTTATTAAAGGGAAGTGATCAAAATAGATGAATATTAATTTTTTTTCTATATGAGGGTGTGGATAAATTTAGCAAACTCTACTTACACCTGTTCTGAGATACGTAACTGTAGCAATTTATTCAGAAAGTAAACAGGTGAAGTAAGCGAAATAGATTTGTAAATTGGGATGTGTTGCAGTAGTTTCTTCACGCTACCTTCAACGGAAGATGTTACATCACTATCTTCACCTCTTACAGATTATCTCTGTACTAAAAGAATATCAAGTTTATGCCCACATAAAGTTGAGAAACGTCAGTGTATCGTCAAGCAAGACCAGGAAAAATGCCAAGAGCGATATGAAGAATGAAATTTATAAGTAATACATGGTAACAGTACAAAACCAATAAGATCACGCTGTAAGAATTCGTTACAGCTTTCGTATAAAATTATTTCCAAAATATGACAAATTGACGAAACACCAATATATTCTCATAAATAATTCATGAAGTTGACAGATATATTTATATAAGAATTTGATATAATATATGAATTTTAATTGCATACTACATCAGTACATTTAGATATATTTCACTGCAAAGTGCGATACGTATACTGTAGTCAATACTAAGTCTGCAGAAGTGAGAAAGAAGCATTTTTGCTCATATTTCATTTACTCAATATTCTAATAATGAGGCGGAATTTTTAAAAATATGAATATGTCAGTTTTTCTCAACATTCATACCTGAAATCGGGGTGGTGTAGATTTTCGCTGAATTCACAGTTCCCGCTATGTGTTATTTGACGAAGTCGACGAAGAAAAACAGAGAATATATTCACGAACATTTCCCTGTTATCTCAATAAACACAACCTTGAGGACTTCGAGATCAAGGGCTCATGCTGGGTGTAAAAGGCACCATTCCTAAACTACTGGTCACCTATCTACGACGCTTTGGTGTGCCGAATGAGACCATTGTGACCTGTAGCATACACACACATTGAAAGCCTCGATATAAATCCTGAGGCAATACCTCTACGCTCCACCCACTTAATTAAATGAGTTTTTTTCTATTTTATCTGCTTTCTCTTTGCCACTTAGGTTTGTTTTATCTACATTATCATTATAATTATTGTTTATATTTTATTATATATTGTAATAAGGTTACTAAATCTATATTTTGTAACATTCTTTGTGTGTTTGGTAACCTCAATCATTTGGGGAGAAATAAACATAAATCTTTTTATACTTATGTACAATAAAGTATATTCTAAAGGAGGACACACTGTGCAATAAATGGGAGTCGTAGTGTTTCAATAGGCTGGATCAATACTTTACTGGAATAGTCTTCTTATCCTTCACAAATTCAAATATTTATTACAAAAATATTCTTAGCAATTGACATTGAGTTCTACACACTGCCTGTGCAGATAGGAATAATTAAAACACGATAAATATGCCATGACAAATACGATTAAATAACTATTCAAGTTGAATAACTGTCACGGCACTTGGTAGCAGAGAAATGTCAAGAATATTGAAGGTTAACTCAATTATTAGTGACAGAGCACACATTCACGTTTATATTAAACTTCACTCGTCTTCATATACAATTTTCTGGAATAATGTTAATTACGATAATAATATATAATTCTATATGGATGTAAAAAAAAAATAGGTAAAGAGAGAAATATATGTAAATGATTTCTTATGATCTCAATTTATCTTTAAAGTGCAGCATACGTCGACTTGTCTATTACATAATTTAATATTTTCCCGAAGTCTGAAATACAGCATATGAGGGAACAAGATGAAGACGTCTCTACCTATACCGGCTAATCTACCCATACACAAAGTACGTACACCTATACTTAGAGGTTGTTCAGAGAACTACACAAAACATTCGATGTATCGGTATTGCAATAAATTAAAAACAATGAAGAAACGATTATCACAGGGAAGAATTGTCGGCGTACTGATGTTCTTTTATCTGAAATTAAGGTACATCCGGCGTAATTTATAATCGAACTAATTATTTTCACAATATATAATAATAATAATAATAATAATAATAATAATAATAATAATAATAATAATAATATACACATGGATTTGGCAGATGGCATGAGTTCAAGTCCACTTGTCGACAATATTCAATTTGTGTTTCTGGAGTGTTCATGCTGCTTTAACTCCAGGAAAATAATGTTGCATATCTCATAAACCACGTCTGCTTCATTCCCAATATTTGACCCTAATTAGTAATATAAAGATAGTATCTTCGCACATACGGACAAACGGAACTGCTGAGAGTGAAAATCCCAAATTCCGATGGAGGTTCGAAAACGAGAGCGACATAATTACACAGCCCGTACGTTTTTTTCCGCTAGAACGTGATAAAATAGCACACCTGCTACCTTTCGGTACCGAAAGTTTACGTTAAAATCTAGACCAGTGGAAGAAGAAGAAGAAGGGCGTAATATTAGTTTGGCTATTCTCTCTTACAACTCGTATTAAATCCTAATATGGAAAAAATGACTCCAGCGATCCCAGTTACGACAAATATTTCTGACCTAAACTGGTCTCATTAATAATAATAATAATAATAATAATAATAATAATAATAATAATAATAATAATAATAATAATAATAATAATAATAATAATAATAATAATAATAATAATAATAATAATAATAATCTTAGATGATGGCTCCCTCTTGAGAGAGTATTATTCGGTTACAACGAGGTAATACAAAACCGAAGACACTAATAGTGAAAGAATAGATCTTTGTACATCTGTAAAACACTCAGAAAAATCTTCTGTCGACTGACAATAATAAGAGCTTATTGGGACTAAAGGCTCACAGACACACATAGACTTGAGGTGGTGATCGATACCAACCAAGACTGAGAAGTTGGTCTGCGCCTACCTGACCCGCTGCTCACAGCAGTGCAGCATGGGCTGCACGAGGGCTCCTGTCACCAGCTCCCATGTTGAACACGACGCTACACCACTCTGGTCCAGCCGAACGGGATGCTGCGCGCCTAGCAACTGGTGGGAGACTGGCCGCAGACGTCTGCTACAAGAGGATCGATCTGACGCATGCGTTTCCAGGCACCGTACGTCTCGTGAATGAGGAGCATTACACACAGACCATTGCGGTTATACAGGTGTGGAGGAATTAATGGATGGATCTCAGTTCAGCACTATCTAGCACCCATCATTCAAGTTGTGGATGAGCTATTATCGGATTATGTGATAGGTATAACAGGAATACGTTTTCACATCTCAAATGACTATACTCATCCCCTCGTTAGTCATTGCACCTAGCTACTAATGTGATCGAGGGGTTGTCTAGCCGGGGCGATTAAGGCATGATCGTTTAACCCTTAGAAGAACGTGGGTTCGATTCTCCGTCAGGAAGTTCAAACAAGTAATAAACGAGATTTATAAATCTGGAAAGGTGAATAGCACTAGGATTCAGTCTAAAGGTGACACCACAACTATGGGGTCACCGATGGGAAGTGATGGTTTGCGTCTTCTTCATCTCCTTCTGCCTGCCATTTTTCCAAGTACTCAACGTCGGCACTATGGATCGATTAAGCTCAGATCTACGGCGGGATATAGTGACTATTGCGTGTTTCAGTTATCATTAAAGCATCACTGAACTACATTTAAAGCTGTCGCTCAGGTGGCAGACTGTCTATCAATTTCTAAACTAGACTTTTCTTAAATGATATCAAAGAACTTGCTCATTTATCGAATATTTAACCTGATAAATTTTTCGAATGAATCTTCTTCCCATAAATAAAAATTTGTCCCAATTTTTCTTCTTTAATTCTGAATTTTTCTTCATATTATTATTTTACCACCTTTCAAACTCAAACTCATTCGCCTATTAACGTGATTCTACGCCACCTGTTCACTGACAGCTCGGAACATACCGTTTAGTCTCCTTACTCCCAAGTCTTCCAGCCCGAAGTTTGCAACATTTTCTGCGGTCGATTGTAGTATGTTGGGCTGTATCTAAGTCAACATGTGTATTAAGACAAACACAAACATCCATCCCCCGAGCTAGAGGAATTAAAAATATGGAGGGAACATCCCCGACTCGGCCAGAAATCGAATCTACAGCCTTCTGATCGTGTTCCAGTGACAAACGAGAGTATCACTTGCTATGACCAACGGTAGAGCATTCTTAAATTCATACCTTCATTATTAGAGAAGTCTTTCTCAAGGAAAAACCAGATTTTCTTTTGAATATACGGAACAAAGTTCTTTGCGAAACGTAAAGAATTTCACCTACCGGGCGAGTTGGCCATGCGGTTAGGGTCGTGCAGCTCTGAGCTTGTATCCGGGAGATAGTGGGTTCGAACCCCACTGTCGGCAGATCTGAAGATGGTTTTCCGTGGTTTCCCATTCTGACACCAGGCAAATGCTGGGGCTACATTAATTAAGGCCACGTTCGCTTCCTTCCAACTCCTAGGCCTTTCCTATCCCATCGTCGCCATAAGACCTATCTGTGTCAGTGCGACGTAAAGCCAGTAGCAAAAAAGATTCACTAATCAAACATTTGTGAATTCATGGGCCTACCTTTAAAGTACTAGGTTCGCTAAGATTATCAGATCACACAACATTTATTGTCCTTGATTCACTTATCAAATATTTGTGAATTCATAGGCCTACCTCTAAAGTACTAGGTTCGCTAAGATTATCAGATCACACAACATTTATTGTCCTTGATTCACTTATCAAATATTTGTGAATTCATAGGCTTACCTCTAAAGTACTAAGTTCGCTAACATTATCAGGTCACACAATATTTTGAAAGTCATAACATGTTTGCACCCTGCACTGATGGTTTGAAATACGAGAGAACTAGAAATTAATCTACTTTCTAAAATATTTTGGAACGTTTAAGCCCAGAGTTTATTAATATTATTCAAATGTGTTAAAGTTTAAATTGACTAACACGAAACGAATTAAGTAGATGTCTTTCAATACATTACGGTAGGGAAGCAGGGCCTATGGTGCAAACTCAAGTACCTTTTTTCATTCTCCGCGGCTGAAATTGAAGTGTACGACAAGATTCATGTTTTGTGAACACTTGTTTGCATTCGGTAAGTTGAAGATGATATTGCACAGCTACATCTGTCATCAAACCGCCGAAATATGACCGAAATATGACGTTTCTACGAAAATAGCTCAAAATATGACCTTATGACAAAAAATAGCCAAAATATGTATTTATATGACAAATAAATATCACTTAGTTGTGACCATATTCACCTGATTTGCATCAAAATACAATCAGGCAAGAAAATAGAGACAAGAAAAAATATGACTTTTCCTAAACATCCGAGCCCTACTGATCACAATACCCTTATCACCGTATAAGCACATCAGAATATTGTTACCGGGCGAGTTGCCGTGCCCTTAGGAGCTCGCATCCGGGAGATAGTGGGTTCTAACCCCACTCTCGGCAGCCCTGAAAATGGTTTACCGTGGTTTCCCATTTTCACACCAGGCAAATGCTGGGGCTGTACCTTAATTAATGCCACGGCCGCTATATTCCCATTCCTAGGCCTATCTGTGTCGGTGCAACGTGAAAGCAAATAGCAGAATATTGGTCATGATATTCCAGCATCTCAGAAAATCAAAGAAAGAAACAAAACTATTCCCAGGGAACTAAACGAGTATTACTGCCACATCTGATTATCCAAAACTTGGAAATTACCTCTGCCATCAAGATGATATGTTTGACAGTGAGGTTATTCTCAATTAAGCTGCCTTGTACAGCCCCTTCTCCTTATCGCCTTATCATGATCATCTTCCAGTCATGTTTAGTACCTTTCATTTTCAGTAATGTTATTTGTTACTTTTGGCTACCGCTGAATCACTGGGCTGAAGAGCCATCAGAAATGTTAGAGTACTCTTTATTCATGATCCCAATATCATGTAGAAGTTTGTTAGTGACATTCACTTCATAATCATGTAAGAAACAATTTCTGAGATGGTCAGTTGAGGTATTTTAAGCCAATAATAATGAAGTAGATAGAGACAGCTTCCGTGGCTCAGGCGGCAGCGCGCCGGCTTCTCACTGCTGGATACCGTGGTTCAAATCCCGATCACTCCAGGTGACATTTCTGCTGGATAAAGCGTAGACGGGACAGGTTTTTCTCCGGGTACTCAGGTTTTCGCTGTCACCTTTCATACCAGCAACACTCTCCACTATCATTTCATTTCATCTGTAAGTCATTAATCATTGCCCCAGAGGAGTGCGACAGGTCTCGGCAGCCGGCACAATTCATATCCTCGCCACAAGCTGGGGGCTGCATTTATCCCATCCCTGATCCGGTCATTGACTGGAAAACGGGTGTTAGGTTGTTTCAATAATGAAGTAGATATAATGATGTTTTTGTTATTGACGATGATGATGATGATGATGATGATGATAAACAATACACCGGGATGAGTGTCTCAGACGATGAAGTGCAGGCTTCCTAGGCTGAAGTCAGAGGGTTCGATTCTAACTTAATTGAAGGTGCTCAAATACGCCAGCCCTGTGTCGGTAGTTTTACTGGCACGTAAAGGACATCCTTCAATTCAAAATTCTGGCACCTCGGCGTCGCTCTGGTGAACTGATCACGTCTTCACTACTCTACTAGGCAGCCATCTAATAATAATAGAAGGAGGTTTGTAGGAAACGTTAAAAGTGCCAGGAAATTTAATTTACGAGTTTTTAAATGATCATGCTTTATATTCTGTTGCTAATACTTTAGGATAAATATTCAAATTTAGTTCGAAACAGCTGCCCAAAAACTGTTCTTGGTATATCTCCACACAAGTTTCCATTGATAACGATATGAGTGCCATTTGCAGTGATTATATGTTTCACTTGGCGTATTATCGGTGACAACGTATAGCATAGCCAATGAGTTAGGTCATAGTCTATTAAGTAGTTAAGGTGACTAGAAGGCTATGATTATATTGAGCACTGTACGGTTAAGTTTCTTCACATTGAAATGGACCAAATCACAGAATCTAACACTGTCAGGAAGAAAATGGTTGCCAGAACAGAACTGAGGGGCTCACATAATGTTTTTACTACATCAACGGGAGGAACTAAACCTTATGGTTTCTTTTTCTCCTTCCATTTCCTTTCCTTTCGTTTCTCGTTTCCCTTCACCTCCTTCTCAAGATTTCCTTTGAACCTCACCTACCCTCAATTCTCTCTTCAACTTGTTACAACACGAAATAATTTCCATATGACATATTTGTTAAGTATTTTCTTCCACCTGACTTAATTCTTTCTTTGTTTCTTTCTTTGCTGTCATTTATTCAGAGTCAAACATATGGTCCGCACTCAACTGCAAATTTCTATCGCCCTTTATTTAACTCCATGTATGTCAATCCCCCTCACGTAACATCCATCGTCCTTAATTAAAGATTCTAGAAACAGAAGAATTTTATTCTTTAGGATAAATATTCAAATTTAGTTCGAAACAGCTGCCCAAAAACTGTTCTTGGTATATCTCCACACAAGTTTCCATTGATAACGATATAAGTGCCATTTGCAGTGATTATATGTTTCACTTGGCGTATTATCGGTGACAACGTATAGCATAGCCAATGAGTTAGGTCATAGTCTATTAAGTAGTTAAGGTGACTAGAAGGCTATGATTATATTGAGCATCGGCATATATAATGTATCAAGTTAATAAACATCATGTGAAGATAATGTTACTACAATTTCAATTGATGTCTGAATGAACAACAGCATCGCTTTGAAACCAGCCTTTTTCGATTTACATGATCAGCAACTTAAGGATTAATTTTACGACTTTTTACTTTTATACGGCGCACTGGACTTTTTTTATGGATCTCTATTTTTTAACGTAGTGTAGCGCATCTCTGGATTCTTAAACCTCCACGCGCAACAATCACCTTCCTTCAAGTTCCCAAAAACAGAAGAGCCTTTCTAGCGTCCATGTGTTCTTACGTCTATGAATATCTTGAAAAACGACGTAACCTCGTCCCAGTTGTTCTTCAAATGTACAACAGCACATTTAAAGGGCAAGCACATATTGAATTCCTTGACCTACAACTGGAAGATTTCCATCCCTTGCAACTTTTTAATGCTGTACGGGGCACTGGACTTTAATGAAAATAAACGACGTGACTTCGGCTCAGTTGTTCTTCAATTGGATAACAGCATCTTAAAGGAGTCAGCATATACTAATATCCTTATCCAACAACTCAAGGATTCCTATCTTTAACATATTTTTAATGCGCACTGAATTTTTTATGAATCTCTGTCATGGATAATTTTGGACATAGTGCTGCACGTCTCTATAATGCTTTTCTCAATATCTCACATGGTATGTACATTTACGAGACCTTATGTGTCTTTACATTGTTTGATTTCTTTGGTATTTATGTTTTAATTTTGCTTTAGGCTGATGATGCCCTAATATTAGGTCGAAACTAGTCCCTAATAATTTATATAATTTAAACGCTGTATATTTAGTATTGAAAAGGTGGACCTTAATAAAAATTTTTGGCTATAGGCTTTACGTCGTACCGACACAGATAGGTCTTGTGGCGACGATCGGACAGGACTGGGAAGGAAGTGACCCTGGCCTTAATTAAGGTACAGCCCCAGTATTTGGCTGGTGTGAAAATGGGAAACCACAGAAAACCATCTTCAGGGCTGCCGACAGTGGGGTTCGAACCTACTATCTCCCGAATACTGGATACTGGCCGCACTTAAAGTAGCTATCGAGCTCGGTGGACCTTAATATCACATTAATTTAACTTTATTGTAATCGCAGTTCATTACGGATCTATCATAATGAAACTTATTTCATTTAATTCTAAAGAAGGTCAAGAAGTTGTCAGGTCACCCAGAATGAAAAGTTTTTTCACAGCCTTAACATGCGACGAGATGACTTTTTGTTATGAGAGCAACAGCAGATAAGTTCATTAGCACATCGAAGCTCCAGCTTAATAAACAATCTTCAGCAAGAGCGAGCAATGCCTAAATATTACTATTTTGGCAAACAAAAAAAAAATCATCAGTGAAAATGAATATTCAGTCTTAAAGAAAGTTCATAAACTGCAGCATGCTACACGTCTGGAGAATACTCCTCACCTAACTCCGACAAGTGAAGTAAGTTGTAAAAAAATAGAATGATCTTTGCCAATGCTTTATTTTATGAGCACTGTACGGTTGAGTTTCTTGTTGGTAGTTTCTTTACATTAAGACTCCGCAGGTTTCACAAAAATATTTGTCAGTGAAACACCTGATCGTGTATATACATTTTTCTTTTGTTACAATCTGCTTTACGTTACACCGACATAGATAGTTATTAGGGCGACGATGGGATAGGAAAGGGCTAGGAGTGGGAAAGAGGTGGCCGTGGCCTTAATTAAGGTACAGCTCCAGCATTTTCCAGGTTTTAAAATAGGAAACCACGGAAAACCATCTTCAAGGCTGACAATAGTGGGATTTGAACCCACAATCTCTGGAATGCAAGCTCAAAGCTGCGCGTCAAGAACCGCACGGCCAACTCGCTCCGTGAAGGAAAGATTACTTTGGCCTTGTATTCCACAGTTTTGTGTGTATTATTCTTGAACGAATGGTTCAGAAAAGAAATTAGTACAGTTTGTGTAAGTTTATCTGTGGGCTTCGTTACGCTGACCATGTCACACGCACTCGGGTGTCTTCGTCTGCAAGATCGACGCACACTTCATACTTCTTCTTTTGCATAATATTCTTAAAATTTCTCAATCAGCTTATCTCCGTGATCGCATCAAGCTCCTCTCCACAGACCATAACAAAAGTATCCGATTCTGCAGCACTATCTGTTTATCCCTTCAGATTCTTTATTCTCCTCCTACTTCGTCCTCCTCATTATTTCCCTCTTCCTTTTACAGTTCATCATCTTACTAATCCTTCTCTTCGCCTCTCAAGTGAAGGCGATATCTCGGTATCTTCTTGAAATTAATATAAATGTTTGAAATCATTCACGTTTATCGCAGCCCGACAATGGAATCTCTTACCAGCATACGTCAGAAGCATGTCCAGTAGTTCAGCTTTCGAACATGCCTGTGTCGAAATATTAGGTAAACATGCATTAATCATCAAGTTTTGGCCTGAAAACACCTCCTCCTACTTCGTCTTCCTCATTATTTCCCTCTTCCTTTTACAGTTCATCATCTTCTTCTTACTAATCCTTCTCTTCGCCTCTCAAGGGAAGGCGATATCTCGGTATCTTCTTGAAATTAATATATATTTCCGAAACTTTGGGCCAACGGGCGTAGCCGTGTTGAAACACCGGATCCCGTGAGATCTCCCAAGTTAAGCAACATTGGGCGTGGTCAGGAGTTGGACGGGTTGCCACGCGCTGTTGGTGGGGGGTAAGGGAATGGAGGAGCGGAAAGGAACTGGCCACCCTACCGCACGTAAACTCCGGTTCAGGAACAACTCTGCGGAGGTTCGGACCTGCCTTCGGGCAGAATAACCCTTACCTTACCTCTAAAACTGTCTTTTAAGTAGTATGTCTAGTACTTATTATTTATATAATTTTAATGTACTCTACGTACGATAGATGATATAATTTGTTTTTTATGTATGATATGATTCTTGCTTAATATCACTACGTTTGATTATTTTATTAATACTATTGCTGTTATATTATTGTTTTCATATTATTGTCATTTGTAGTTATTGTTAACAGTGTTCTAGGTTAAGACTGGTCAGGTGTAAGAAAGGAAGTGTATCCCTAAGTTTGCCAGAATAAATAAAGGGCATTATGATTATTAAATGACACTTGAAATGTTTCTTAATTTCCTGCATTTTTTATTTATTTGGCACTTCTGCCGTTTCCCCACAAACACTCCTCAATAATATTAATAATAAACTCAAACTGAATAGCGAAAAAGATCCTCACTTTCCAGAAGAACAACAAAAAACCAAGTTCCATGGGTGAAAAAAGTTCATCTGTACTTCCAATAATGTGGGGCCAACAGGACAGTGCTGAGAATGAAAAACACCGAAACGAAGGAGAATTCAAGAACAATAAGGAAACGAGCTACGGCGAACCAGAGAATGAAGGAGTGTTGGCTGAAGAAGAAGGAAAGAGGAAATCATTTAAGAAAGTGATGAGAGTTGTGTAATCGTAGCTCATGGCTAGCTGAAACTCAAACTTAATAATAATAATAATAATAATAATAATAATAATAATAATAATAATAATAATAATAATAATAATAATAATAATAATAATAATAATAATGTTGAAGTTTTCCTGTTCCTTTATCGATATGTCCCAGTTGGCGGATATGGAGGCTCTCCTCCATTGGGGAAGTGCTTGAAAACAGCTGCATTTCCTCGGATTGAAGACGCGAGTTTCCTCTCTTTTACCGCATAAATCTACCTTCCACTACCTCAACCTGTACGTGAACAAACCACAGATACACTACCAACTTAGCATCTGTCCCAACAAAACAGAACTAGTTATGAAGTTCAACAGAAATGGCTCAAAATCATTCTCATAATTTTCGTTATCAGGTAGAACTGATCTGGCATAAAAGAATTCCCGAGGTTTCACCCTATAACAGCAAGCCACCGTGGCTCGGGCGCCAGCAGCTCGGACTTTTACCGCTATGTTCTGTGGTTCAAATCCCGGTTACTCCATGTGAGATTTGTGCTGAACAATGCGCAGGCAACACAGGCTATTCTCCGGTTACTCCTGTTTTTTCTGTCATCTTTCATTTCACTAACACTCTCCAATATCATTTCATTTCATCTGTCAGTCATTTATCATCGCCTCATAGGAGTGCGACAGGCTTTGGCAGCCGGCACAGTTCATATCCTCGCCGCTAGATGAGGTCTTCATTCATTCCATTCCTGCAAGGTCAGTTTAGGAAGGTCTGGACACGCTACCACAATCCTTTGCGGTGACGACCATATTGAGTCTTAGGCATCGTGAAGTTGTGGGTGAGTTCGATGTGATAATGTGAAATGTATTTGCTTTTTTAAGGAAAATGGGATACTGCGCTACACCGAATTATGAGAATAAGTCAACTGGCGTGATCAGAGTGTTTCGCTTTCCAGTAATAAGCAGTGGTGAGTTCAGCGGGTACGGTACAAAATTACAGGCTTCGTAAATAAATGACAACCCAATTATAATTCCGTCTTGTTCGAGGGGGTAAGTTTATAAAATGAAATTATTCCTGATGAATCATCTATTTATATGAACGATTTTTGTATTTGCGGGTTCCATTATATGTTTTCTTGTGACATCATTTTGATGCATCGCAGTTTGAACAGTAGAGGGTAGAAGGACAGAAACTCTCAAGTGGTATTCCATCCCAAAAATGTTCCCAATCCAACCTACTTTTTAAAATGTTCTAGGAAAACTTCGAAATATATATTTTTAAACGAAGTAACAAATGCAATTGGAACTGTATAGGAATATTATTCTTATTTTATTTTCCGAGAAAACTACGCAAGAGAGGTCGTTTAGGAAAGATTAAAGTTAGGAGCCTGGCACAAGTAGGCTAAGTGAAAAAAGCCAGGATTTAGTTACGGACCCCGTAGTCGCCCACCCACGCTTCCAAGTTAAGAGACCGTGCGGCCCCTTTTAGTCATCTCTTACGACAGGCAGGTAATAGCGTGGGTGTTATTCTATCACCCGCACCCACAGGGGTAAATATTATGAAAGCCTATACAAATAGGTTCGCAGTTATCTAACCGCATGTGTTGTGCTACTCCTATAAAAGTGAGGCATGTTATTCGAATGATATGTGTAGCCCAATATACACACAATGCCTAAGTATTCTTCTTCTTATTCAAAAAATCTGCTTTGTGTCGCACCAACACAGATAGGTTTAATGGCGACCATGGGATACGAAAGGGCTGGGAGTGGGTAGAATGGCCAAACCACAGAAAACCATCTTCAGGGCTGCAGACAGTGGGGTTCGAACCCACTATCTCCCGAATGCAAGTCGACTGCTATGTGACCCAAACGGCACAGCCGCTTACTCGGCCTTCTTCTTCTTCTTCTTCTTCTTCTACTTGCCCTTCTGATGATGATGGTGATGATGATGATGATGATGATGATGATGATGATGATGATGATGATTTTTACCTTGTCAAAAGGTAACTGGAGACTGTAGCCCTACAAATTATGATCACCAATTTTCAAATGTTGTTAACATAAACCTAATACAGATGTCGGCTTTGTACCATTGTGTGGGGGCGGTAGAATACATCCACGGTATCCCCTCCCTGTCGTGAGAGCGACTAAAAGAGGCCCGAGGGTCTCTTAACTTGGGAGCGTGTCTTGGCGACGATGGGACTCTTAGCTGAGTCCTGGCCTTGCTTCCACTTGCTTGTGCCAGGATCCTCTTGTTCTTTTCCGACACCGAAGGTTGTAGAGCAGTCGAAGCCTTGGGAGTCTTTCATTTTCACGAACATAGTGGTCTTTGTCTTTCTTTGACCGATACGTTCATTTTTCGATGTGTCGGATCCCTTCAATATTTTTCCCCTTTGTATTATTTAGCTGCATAGTTTAACCATAAACTAGTCAGAGTAGTTTGGAACGTCACTCTTGTTGTATATGTGAAGAGTATTTTTGCCTCAGAACCCAAAGAATTTACGACATGAATGGATAACAATTATAATTCATTCAACTCAAGAGGCATTCAATGTTCGTCAACATGCTGAAGTAACCTTTTAAAAACCCAGTACCAGTAACTACTTTCTTAATAAAGAAAATGCTGAAAGTCATTTACTGCAACTGTCTTTAAGTAAACTTACTTTAAGTTCAATATTTCATGTAATCATAATATAACAATTTCTATGTTTCTGTAAATGCGGTTACGTATTTTGAAAGATGATATTAGTAAGACAAAGTTGCAGAGAAGTAAAAGAGTATATATGAACTCTTCTGCTGCTTCTTATTTCTCGAAAAATGAAATTTATCTTCTATTATCTTCCAATCTAAATAGCTTTGAATGTATTCATGTTATTTACGACTTAAACAGTTATATATCATCATCATCATCATCATCTGTTTACCCTCCAGGTTCGGTTTTTCCCTCGACTTAGCGAGGGATCCCACCTCTACCGCCTCAAGGGCAGTGTCCTGGAGCTTCAGATTCTTGGTCGGGGGATACGACGGGGGAGTATGACCAGTACCTCGCCAAGCGGCCTCACCTGCTATGCTGAACAGGGGCCTTGCGGGGGATGGGAAGATTGGAATGGATGGGCAAGGAAGAGGGAATGAAGCGGCCGTGGCCTTAAGTTAGGTACCATCCCGGCATTCGCCTGGAGGAGAAGTGGGAAACCACGGAAAACCACTTCCAGGATGGCCGAGGTGGGAATCGAACCCACCTCTACTCAGTTGACCTCCCGAGGCTGAGTGGACCCCGTTCCAGCCCTCGTACCACTTTTAAAATTTCGTGGCAGAGCCGGGAATCGAACCCGGGCCTCCGGGAGTGGCAGCTAATCACGCTAACCACTACGCCACAGAGGCGGACAACAGTTATATATGCCCAATTAAATTCTACATGAAAAATAGTTGTTTGTTTTTATTTCAATATTTGGTACCTCAATCCTCTAAATTGGTATACACTTGCCTTTGATTACACTCATATAAAGACTCAACACGGTGGCTCTATAAATAACATTCGTGGCGTAACCTCCCTGGGCTAACTTTGCATTCCTGACCCTTTCGAATAACTGGAAAGAGGCTGTGGATTTTCATTCTTCACCCTATAACAACATCTATATTAGTTTTGGAACCTCGCGCTTCTAGGGAGATCATTTTCTTCACTGCTGCAACATCTAAAGGTATAGAGAAACCGTCTGATGACTGATCAATCGTGAATTCGCTTGCTGGAGCGTATAAAAATGGCTCGGATTTTTATCTGTAAGCACTCGACTGAAGTGAGCTCAGCTTGTTTGTTTTATTTCTTCGCCAGCACTGTTTTGTATTGTATATAACTGGCATGTATCAGTCAGCGTGTTGCGCAATCGTTTCCACAGCAATGGACTACTGTAATTCGCTTCGTACTGAACATTCTTTTATTGCAGTTAAAATACTTTTATTGAACTTTTTTTTCCTAAAAGCCTCTTTATGACGATTGGTCGTCGCGCTGACAATGAATTTCAATTACCATTCTGTGTTTTCCCCAATATTACAACACCATACCAATATGGGATAATGGTGTTTGTGAATAATGGAGAAAGCGCTAGGAAACATTTCGCTGGGACATTTGCTAGTACGGAAATCATTCGGAACGGTAACCATCACAGCTTGATGGCTAGATATTTTTAGGATTGCCTGAGATGTTAATAGTCTATATAATGGTCACTTTTCACCTAGTTTTTTGATATGCATTTTAAGATATAATTTAAACTGCTTGCTACTAATTTCTATAAACGCCAGCTTGAGTAGCTCAGAAGGGGCTGCCTGGCCGAGGCGGTAAAGGCGTGCTCGGTTCGCCCGGAAGGACGTAGGTTCGAATCCCCGCCAGGAAGTCGTAAAATATAAGAAACAAGATTTCCACTTCCGGCGGTGCACATGGCCCTGAGGTTCACTCAGCCTACACCAAAATGAGTACCGAGCGTAGAGCTAAACACTCCACCCCATCAAGTGCCGAGGTTACGGATAGTGGAAGCCTTTACATTCCACCCCTCCAAGGGCCTTCATGGCCTGTACGGAGATGACTTTGCTCTGCTTATTTCGAGTAGCTCAGGCGGTAGAACGCTAGCCTAAATCCTACATGGCAGGTTCGATCCTTGCTCAGTCCGGTGGTGTTTGACGGTGCTCAAATACGTCAGCCTCGTGTAGGTATATTTATTAGCTCGTAAAAAACTCCCGCGGAACAAACTTCCGTCACCTCGGCGTCTCCGAAACCCATAAAAGTAATTAATGGGACGTAAAACCAATGATATTGTTTTCTATGAACATTCCATTTACTGACGAGATCACAAAGTGCCACTGGGTGCCACGAAATTTCAGGAACTTCACTGTAGAGCCCACTAAATCGCAATATAACAGCACAAGGTAGGTACCTTTACACTGGTATATAGAATTGTTTTGCCTGCTGCCATTTCTTGATGGATACAGTACTTTTGTATCCATCTCTTGGCACAGGCCAGAGTAAAGTGTAGCTTTCACCGAAGTCCCAGTCTCATCCATGGCTGTGACAATATGGAAGCTGCTGGGGTATGGGCGGTGCTGAGTAATGACATTCAGAGCACGACTAGTGCATCTGAGTGTTATGAAAGGTGTTGCTCATAGGGTCAGTCGTGCTGCAATAGCACTTTCTGACCCAGGGAGGAAAGCAATGGCAAACTACCTCACTCGTCGTCTTGCCTAGTACGCCTCATTTTGGTGCTGCCATTGGTTTTTGCGGTTTCCTTATAACCGCATATACTTTGGTGGTGCTATTTGAGGACCCAACCAGCCTCTGGGCTGATGACCTTACAGACATAGAATTGTTCTTCATACTGCACAGTCTCTGAATAGCCATCTAGTGAACTGAGAACGGTTATTGTTATTATATAGGTTTCACTAAGCGATTTGTTCTACTCTCAAGCATGTTGTACGTTGGGTATTCGGCCCGAAGACTAGTTTGATCCTCGTAGCTCTGCCAACAGCTGTAATGATAGCCTAGACGTCACTGAAGAGGCATACTAGGGAAATGAGAAGTGAAGTACTTTCCCGTTGCTTTTCCCACCGAACCAAAAATTGCTATTACATATCAGTCTGCCTACCCGACTGAAATGCATGCACCAACCGAACCCATGAACGATATTTTGACACAATTCATAACAGGGTCTGGCTGCATAAGAAATGTTATTACTGTACTAGCATCGCTCATACCACGGTCACTTTAATATTGTCAAATCCATGGATGAGACTGAGACAAATCAATGAAAGTAACAAATTTATTCTAGCCAATACCAGAAGACACAGAGCACTGTAATCACTACATCTCGCCAGCAAAGGCATGACTCTCAGGTAAGTGGCAGTTTCCATATTAAAATTTAGATATTTCTAAAATGTAAATACAGTATATGATTTGTTTAATTGGTTGAAAGTAAAGAGATATCACATTATATGTAACACTGGCAGACCATATAGCTACTGGGCATAAATATGATTGCACTGTTTGTACCACAAATACAATTTCTTGGATTTTTTAATATTACTTTATTTACCCTCCAGGGTTAGTTTTACCCAGACTCAGTAAGGAATCCAACCTTTTCCACCTCAAGGACAGTGCACTGGAGCGTGAGATAGTTGGCCGGAATCACAGCTGGGGAGAAGGACCAGTACCTCATCCAGGCGGCCTCACATACTACGCTGAATAGGAGCGGCCTTAAGATAGGTACTATCTCGGCATTTACTTGGAGAGGAAGTGGGAAACCACGTGAAAGCACTTCGATCAGTCGACCTCCCGAGGCTGAGTGGATCCCGCTCCAATCCTTGTACCACTTTTCAAATTTCGTGGCAGAGCCGGGAATCGAAACCGGGCCTCCGGGGTTGGCAGCTAATCACACTAACCACTACACCACAGAGGCGGACTGTAACAAAAGTTAATTATTAAAATTAGACAATGTCTATCCATCATGAAACAAATTTCTGTTTTTCAGGATAAAGAGAGCTAACTAAGCGTTTCAAACGTCATATTTACTTATTTCACATCAAAATGAATAGGAATTACTTTTTTTAATTCGGAAACATTTTGTTACTTTCGACCAGTGTAATTAATTGTATAATATAGATGTTGCTAACTTCGTTATGGTAGAAAGTACAAGCTTCACCTATTCCTCCACATTTTATTCTACACAGTTTCGACAAAGGTAACAAAGGCATAGCAAAATATGTACGAACTCTTGAGTTGAATTTTTTTAACATAGGCAAAAGCACTTGTAGCAATGATACTGCTGCTCCATGGTATCTACTGACTCAATACGTCATCCAGCGGAATATATTGGAAGTACTTGAAGAAAAGAATATTTTATTTTCATGGTCCGCCTCTGTGGTGTAGTGGTTAGTATGATTAGCTGCCACCTCCGGAGGCCCGGGTTCGATTCCCGGCTCTGCCACGAAATTTGAAAAGTGGTACGAGGGCTGGAGCGGGGTCCACTCAACCTCGGGAGGTCAACTGAGTAGAGGTGGGTTCGATTCCCACCTCAGCCATCCTGGAAGTTGTTTTCCGTGGTTTCCCACTTCTTCTCCAGGAAAATGCCGGGATGGTACCTAACTTAAGGCCATGGCCGCTTCCTTCCCTCTTCCTTGTCTATCCCTTCCAATCTTCCCATCCCTTACCAAGGCCCTGTTCAGCATAGCAGATGAGGCCCCCTGGGCGACGCACTGGTCATTCTCCCCAGTTGTATCCCCGACCCAGAGTCTGAAGCTCCAGGGCACTGCCCTTGAGGTGGTAGAGGTGGGATCCCTCGCTGAGTCCGAGGGAATAGCCAACCCTGGAGGGTAAACAGGTTAAGAAAGAAGAAAGAAAGAAAGAATTTTCACCACCGCATTGTAATCGATATCGACTTTCAACCTATTAGGTCGTGTTACATAAATTTAGTACGTGTTGAAGAGGTGTTAAGTACAGAACAAAAATGGCCAACCGGACACCAGCCCTCAATGGGCGACTTGGACGCACTCTACAGTGTGATGGCAATAGTGCCAGACCTGTAGCTTAGATCCCTTCCAATAGAACAAGGATGACACAGGCCACTATAACTCAATTGGTAGAGCAACCGACGCGAAATAGGAAGGTTGTGGGTTCGGATCGCATTCTGGTCCGGTTAGCCATTTTTGTTCTGTACTTTACATCTCTTCAACACGTACTAAATGTATGTAACACGACCTAATAGGTTGAAAGTCGATTTCGATTACTTGAAGAAAGTTAGAAAGTTGTGGAGTGAAATCGGTGACCCTATAATTCCTACTATTTTGCTGAGGACATTAACGTTGTACGCATTAAATTAGGGTTCGCTCATAGGAAATCTGCTCTGCCATTTTCTCACAGTTCCTACTACCGGAAAACGGCTTATCATATTACACAAAGTAGAAGAGCAGCCCCTTAAAACTCATGAAGTTATTCAACCCGTCTAACACTACTGGACCTTAATATCGATATTCCTCTGCTTGTTTCATGCTGTTTATGGCGTGCTGCTATACAGAATTAAAGTGCCTCTAAGAAAATCAAGTTAGTTGGTTGTGAAAAGTAATTTACTGTGACAGAACCTAAATAAACGCTAGAAAACGTCAGTCACAGGTATGACACTGGAAACCCAGTGTGGGTGAGAGTGGTAGAATAACACAGACAGTATTCCCTGCCTGTCGTAAGAGGGGACTCTTAACTTGGGAACGTGAGTTGGCGACTACGGGGCTCTTAGCTGAGTCCTGGCATTGCTTCCACTTACTTGTACCAGGCTCCTCACTCTCATCTATCCTATCCGACCTCCCTTTGTAAACTCTTGTTCTTTTCGAACTAGGACGGTATTAAGTTTCAGAGGCCTAGGGTTCATTTTCACGCCCTTCGTGGCCCTTGTCTTTCTTTGGTCGATACCTTCATTTTTCTAAATGTTGGACCTCTTCCATTCTTTCCCTCTGATTTCTGTTAATATAAAACGATTTCCCAGTTGTATTTCCTATTAAAACAACAATCACCACCACCACCTGACACTTCAACCGAATGCCGAGGTGACATGCTAAAGTACGCGCTTCATGCGAGGAGGGAGTCTGTCGTCATTATGGACGTATTATTTTTTTTTGCTAGGGGCTTTACGTCGCACCGACACAGATAGGGCTTATGGCGACGATGGGATAGGAAAGGCTTAGGAGTTGGAAGGAAGCGGCCGTGGCCTTAATTAAGGTACAGCCCCAGCATTTGCCTGGTGTGAAAATGGGAAACCACGGAAAACCATTTTCAGGGCTGCCGATAGTGGGATTCGAACCTACTATCTCCCGGATGCAAGCTCACAGCCGCGCGCCTCTGCGCTCACGGCCAACTCGCCCGGTATTATGGACGTATTAGTAAGATCTTTGAGATATGAAGATGTATCCACGTTTCAAATCCTGCTATAACCAGATGTTTCACAGTTTATCGTACCTACGAACGGCAGAATGCCTCCTTCTATTCAATAAAATTGTATTATGATAAGCATATGAGCTGCTTGAACTCCACAGTTATTAAAATAGTTCATCAAATAAAACTTATTTGAAACAGACATTCACCTTATTAGGCCGCGTCGAGTATATATATTCCGTACCAGGGATAAAGACTATGCCAAAAGTAGCTGCATTTCAGGACATAAGTTCAAAGTTTTAAAGACAGAGACATAATTGTAGAGCGTTTAAAATGAATACGCCTACATCAAGATATTTCATAAAATTATATTCTAGTTCTTTTTACCAATCGTTTTCTCGAAAGGGTCTTTGATAGGGTGCTTGTGATATATTTTTTTTTTTGCTAATGGCTTTACGTCGCGCACCGACACAGGTAGGTCTTATGGCGACGATGGGATGGGAAAGGCCTAGGAGTTGGAAGGAAGCGGCCGTGGCCTTAATTAAGGTACAGCCCCAGCATTTGCCTGGTGTGAAAATAGGAAACACCGGGCGAGTTGGCCGTGCGCGTAGAGGCGCGCGGCTGTGAGCTTGCATCCGGGAGATAGTAGGTTCGAATCCCACTATCGGCAGCCCTGAAAATGGTTTTCCGTGGTTTCCCATTTTCACACCAGGCAAATGCTGGGGCTGTACCTTAATTAAGGCTACGGCCGCTTCCTTCCAACTCCTAGGCCTTTCCTATCCCATCGTCGCCATAAGACCTATCTGTGTCGGTGCGACGTAAAGCCCCTAGCAAAAAAATAGGAAACCACGGAAAACCATTTTCAGGGCTGCCGGCAGTGGGTGAAAGCTCACAACCGCACGCCTCTAACCGCACAGCCAACTCGCCCGGTTGATCTTATTTGGCATGCACTCAGACTTCATGGTGTACCAGAAGAATATGTTCGTTGGATTCAGCTTCTATATCGGAATGCCACCAGCTCAGTACGATGTGCTACTGAAATGTCTGCACCATTTCATTTTCAAGTTAACGTTCCCCATGGGTCATCTCTATCTCCGCTTTGTTCATCCTCTCTCTCGACACCATCAGCACAGAAGTATTAACACCACACCCATGGACTCTACTCTATGCTGATGATGTTATGGTCGCCTGTGAATCCCGTTCAGATTTGCAACAACTATACCAACTTAGGAGAATCTCCTTGGACAGTTACGGCCTGCGATTTAACGTCCGGAAGACTGAGTATGTAGAGTATGGGGTACAAAGTGATGCGTCAGTTAACATCGACGGCGTTGAGATTCTTAAAACATCTCAGTTTTAATATCTGTGATCACTTATCCAATAGGATGGTTACACGCTCCCAGATTTTGGAAGCAGAATCAACGCTGCCTGGATGAAGTGGTGCCAAGTCACGGGAGTCCTTTTTGATCTAGGGTGCAATGTATCTGAAATCCAAGCGAAGCGAAAACAAGTTATTTCATTCTCTCTCCTCATACGAGGAGGGGCGGGCCATTAGCTCAACAAAGGAGCTCTTCGGCCGTGTAAAGGAAAGAATTAGTGGAAAGAAAAAATGTAGGGCTGTGTGTGTTGTACACACCAGAGGGGGAAAATTGTTAATGAATCTGGCGTAAAGGTACCGTCACAAGAAGCCGGGACCCAGGGAAGACCCCACAACGCACCCCGCGCAGGCAAACATCCACAAACACCAGGGGAAGAGGGGACAATTGATTTATTAATACCGATGTATCTCGGGCGCGCAGTACAGAAAGTAGCATTATTTACAGAGAATTACATAAGTGTATTTCATAAATTGTGCTGGTAGAAAGGTGGAGTAAGGTGGAGGGTAAGATTGTGAGAAAAGGTAGTAAAGGGTTGTGGTAATGTAAGTGGCAAGTAGGCGAAGGAGGTCTAGTGTCGGGAAGGGTGATATGAGGAAGTTCGGTTGTGGAACGGGTAGCGAGACAGCTTGCGGGGGTGGGGTGGGTGGCGGGGCGGGCGGCAGGCTACGAGAAGGGCTAAGAGGAGGGGAGCGGTCGAGGCGGGGTGGGGAGCGAGAGGGCTCCACTCGATATGTTCGCCCGCGAAAACGGACGCCGGTGGTGAGTAGTTGGTCTACGTCGGCTGCAGAGGAGAGTTGGATGCGCACCATGAAGGTCGGGCCGTTGGCGTTGAAGATACGAAACGCCCGACGGGCGGGGACGCCTGCCAGTTGTAGTTCTTCCAGGATGTCCCGGTCGGCGATGGCGGGGTCAAGGCCACGGATGACACAGCTCGGAGATGGAGACTGCTGGTGAGTTGGCGTTGCTGCGGTTGCTTCGGCGCGGGAGATTGGCTGAGCTGTAATGGCGGCATCCGTGTAAAGGAAAGAATTAGTGGAAAGTGGAAAGTGGTAGAGAGGGAGGTGGTGGGAGTGGACATGATAGGAGTGAGGTGGCTAGTTGTTGTATGAAGAAGAGAAGTAGACGGGGTAGTATGGGCAGAAGTGGAGATGGTAGTGGTAGGGGTAGTAGTAGTGATGAGAGTGGTCGTTATGACGGAGGGGGCGTGGAGACTGTGGGGATATGTGAGGGTGACGGACATGAACAGTGGAAATGGGATGAGGATGGTGGCGCCGCGCCTCGAAGAGTTCCTCCGAAGTAGAGACCACTTCATGGAGCCTGCCGTTGATGGTTGCGCCGTTGGAGATCAGGGCTGCCGGGGCTTCGGAATGGAGGAAGAAGGCCAGAACCTCCGTCGAAAGTTGTCCCGGAGCCACAGGGAATCGTAGATGGGGTAACCAGCCTGGCCGAGTTCAAGGCGAATAAACAGGTCGGGGAGAGTGTTGTCCACATCCTTAATAAGGCAGGTGTAGAACATCGTGGAGTGGGGCGGCGACAGCCAACTAGGCGTCTGCCCGTTGAATAATGCTTGGGCCGACTGAGCTGCAGCAGAGAAGAGCGCCACCCAGCCGAAAAAAGCGTGGACATGCGACGTACGAAGAGGATGTCTGAAATCCAAAACTTTATAGAACCATCATTAGACCAGTGGCGCTGTATGAAACCGAGTGTTCGCAAGTCACAAGGGGACAAGAACACCTGCTGCATGTCATGGAGATAAAGATGCTTCGCTGGCCAACGGGACTTATCAGACTGCACCACATCAGAAATGAGGATGTTCGGATGGCATTTGGTGTGGCCCCAGTACTTGAGAAAATGCGTGAGAATCGTTTGCGATGGTATGGCCACATGCTACGCAGGAACGGTTCTTCAGTTGCGAGAAGGGCATGAAACTTAAGTCCCGAGGGCCCAGACCACGAGGACGACCAAAGAAGCGCTGGCTCGGCACTCTGAGGGAGGACATGCTTGTTGCGAAAGTCTCTCCTGAAGATGCACAAGATCGCATTAAGTGGTCAAAGGAGTGCAGGACAGCAGACCCTAACTGCTAAGAAGAAGAAGAATAAGAATAAGAAGGAGACGTTTTCTCCTGTTAACTGTAGAAAATTAAATCAGCAAGTTTTTATATGAGGACTCGATATAACATACTCTTACTCTCTGGTACGAAGGGTATAGAATATGCTGATGGGATTTTATTTACAGTACAAAAATGACCAAACGAACAACAGTGGGATTCAAACACACACCCTTCGAATTTCGAGTCGAATTCTCTATCGTTTGAGCTATGGCGGCCTAAGCCATGTTTACACTGTTGGGAAGGACCTCAGATATAGATCTGAAACTACTGTAGCATTCGCATTATATTTAAAATACACTTTCAAATTATTAGAAGATCTCAGATCCAGAGAGCTTAAACGGAAAAATAAAACAGTATGTTTCTGTAATGAAGGTTCTCTAAATACTGTAGGTTACAGCGAGATCGTGACCTCTTTGATTGGTTTCATATTCGCCCACTTTTATTATCATGTATTTTATGATGTAATTCTTCTTCTTAATCCGTTTACCCAGCAGGGTTGGTTTTCCCCTCGAAATCATCTCTACCGCCTTAAGGGCGGTGTCCTGAAGCGTGAGACTTTGGGTCGGGGATACAACTGGGGAGGACGACCAGTGCCTCGCCCAGGCGGCCTCACCTGCTGTGCTGAACAGGGACCTTATGGGGGGGGGGGGGGTTAGATCTGAAGGGATAGAGAAGGACGAGAGAAGGAAGCGGCCGTGGCCTTAAGTTAGGTACCATCCCGCCATTTACCTGGAGGAGAAGCGGGAAACCACGGCAAACCACTTCGAGGGTGACTGAGGAGGGAATCGAACCCCCCTCTACTCAGTTAAATTCCTGAGGCTGAGTGGACCCCGTTCCAGCACCCGTACCACTTTTCAAATTCAGTGGCAGAACCAAGAATCGAACCCGCTCCTCCGGGGGTGGCAGCTAATCCTAATTACACTAACCACTGCACCACAGGGGCAGACTAATGATGTAGTTATTCGCTAAATAGTCAAAGTAAATACTACAATTCAAGCTGAAGAAATATTCTAATAATAAATAATAATGTTATTTGCTTTACGTCCCACTAACTACTTTTTAAGGTCTTCGGAGACGCCGAGGTGCCGGAATTTAGTCCCGCAGGAGTTCTTTAACGTGCCAGTAAATCTACTGACACGGGGCTGTCGTATTTGAGCACCTTCAAATACCACCGGACTGAGCCAGGATCGAACCTGCCAAGTTGGGGTTAGAAGGCCAGCGCCTTAACCGTCTGAGCCACTCAGCCCGGCGAAGAAATATTCTGGAGTTCTCATAACATTAAAGAAAATTTTAACATTGACAAGTTGGACAGTCCAAATTCCCTTAAACAATACCTTGACAACTGTACTCACAAACTACTTTAATGGAATAATGTAGTATGTAGTTAGTTCCAACTGCTGTAGTTGGTAATCGATTGCCTGAATGAATGGAGTACACTGGCCGCACAGAGCTTTAAAATATTAACTTGTGAAGTGACGACCTAGTTCAGCAACAAATGGCCATGATGAGTAGCTCCTATGGAGGTACTTGGAAAGTTACATTACAGTTAAATCGTCCACAGATCCTTGAGATGATGACCATGCACAAATTCTTTCAAATTCTTTGCTACGGACGGCGTTTTCTATTAGTGATTCCTCATATTTTGCAGCAGGTCCCCTGATTTGTAAGCTCTAAAATGACTTATCCTTTCTCCCAGTACCGTTGTCACAATTTTAGAATAATGTGTAGTAAATTAGAGGATATAAAACTTAACAATAGTTCAGTAACTACTTTGAACAAAAATTTGCATATCAGGCTGAAACCGGATTGAAAATTGAACTAAATAAAAATAATCATACGTCAACATAATGCGAATATCAATCTGCTGCTTCAAATCTAAATTGTTGACCTGAAGTTAAGTTTTCATAAATATTCAACTTAAATAACCGTCTAGTTCCATGGCTAAACGGTTGGCATGCTGGACTTAGGTCCAAAGGGTCCCGGCTTTTAACCTTACTTGTTTCATTCGTCTAGCTCGGCGCCTGAGTGTTTGTGAGGTTCTCAACATTCTTCTTAATGTTTCCATGGGGCTCTTAACAGTTCTTTATTTAAACGTCGACCTTTAGTCCCACCTAGTTATACCTGCTCCATTCATGAAGCTGCAGATATTTCTTATTGGGTCTTCAAGAATTTTTTCCCTTTCTCCACCGGGAAAGCCCAATGTAGAGATTCTAATCCTTCGCAGCTCCTCACGTTCAAAGAGGAGGCCTATGTGATCCACTGATTACTTTGCTTGATTATGTCTTCTAGATATTACATTGTCCCTATTTCCTCCAATTCTATGTAGATGCTTTTTAAGATGGCCGTCGTCAGTGAGCAATCCCTCCACCCATCTTATGTTTTCTCGGCTAAGCTTCAGCAATTCTTTGTATGCTTCTTGTTTGGACTTGCATAAGATTTTTTGCAAGCCTGAACCCTGGAGAATGTTTTCAGTTTTTCAATTATAAACATCAGAAATTATAGGTAGGGTGCCATCGTCACAGACATGCAGGTAGCCTATGGGACGTCTACAAGAAAACAATCTGCGTCTCTCACGTTTATTCCTCCTTCAGGTCAGCAGCGTTCATCGGACAGTAGGCTACATTATATGGTGCGTGTTTAGAACTTCTGTTGATATATTCTTCCATAATAATTTAGGGGATGTTAAAGGAAAAGCGAAGTTGAAGAATTGTGAAAAAAATTGGTCTATGTTGAGAAAAGTAGAAACTTCAGTAACTATGAAAATGCTTCCATTCCATACCCTGACGTGGTTCAGTGGGCCTCGTAAAAGATGACACCCTCTCTCAGGCCACAAGATGCACTGGGGTGATTAGAGGTGCGGAAAAGGTGAGAGGGAACCGGCCGTGTCCTAAAACAGGAACTGTCCCGACATTCGCCTTAGTTAGGAGGATGGGAAACCACAAAAAGCCATTTTCAGGACAACCGACGGTGGAACCAGCCCACCACCTCCCAAATGCAGAGCTGAAAAGCCGGAGCCATCGTTAGTTGAAAGAACTCTGTGCAGTCGCTAACTTTAATGGTAGTCGAAAATACTCTGCTCAGTCGCCAACTTTAATGGTAGTCGAAAATACTCTGTGCAGTCGCTAACCTTAATCTTCTTCTTCTTCTTCTTTTCCTGCCGCTTTTTCCCACACCTGTGGGGTTGCGGGTGCGAACTGCGTCGCACATGTGGATTTGGCCCTGTTTTTACGGCCGGATGCCCTTCCTGACGCCAACCCTCTATGGAGGGATGTAAGCACTATTGCGTGTTTCTGGGGTGGTTGGTAGTGTAGTGTGTTGTCTGAATATGATGAGAGTCGCTAACCTTAATGGTAGTCGAAAATACTCTGCTCAGTCGTTAACGTTAATGGTAGTCGAAAATACTCTGCTCAGTCGTTAACGTTAATGGTAGTCGAAAATACTCTGCTCAGTCGTTAACGTTAATGGTAGTCGAAAATACTCTGTGCAGTCGCTAACCTTAATGGTAGTCGAAAATACTCTGCTCAATCGTTAACGTTAATGGTAGTCGAAAATACTCTGCTCAGTCGTTAACGTTAATGGTAGTCGAAAATACTCTGCTCAGTCGTTAACGTTAATGGTAGTCGAAAATACTCTGCTCAGTCGTTAACGTTAATGGTAGGCGAAAATACTCTGCGCAGTCACTAACCTTAATGGTAGTCGAAAATACTCTGCTCAGTCGCCAACTTTAATGGTAGTAGAAAATACTCTGTTCAGTCGCTAACTTAAATGGTAGTCGAAAATACTCTTCTCAGTCGCTAACTTTAATGGTAGTCGAAAATACTCTGCTCAGTCGCTAACTTTAATGGTAGTCGAAAATACTCTGCTCAGTCGCTAACTTTAATGGTAGTCGAAAATACTCTGCTCAGTCGCTAACTTTAATGGTAGTCGAAAATACTCTGCTCAGTCGCTAACTTTAATGGTAGTCGAAAATACTCTGCTCAGTCGCTAACTTTAATGGTAGTCGAAAATACTCTGCTCAGTCGCTAACTTTAATGGTAGTAGAAAATACTTTGCTCAGTCGCGAACGTTAATGGTAGTCGAAAATACTCTGCTCAGTCGCTAATTTTAATGGTAGTCGAAAATACTCTGTTCAGTCGCTAAATTTAATGGTTGGTCCTACAGTAGGACTGAACTCATTCAGTAGAGTTTCGGCCCTCTCATCTCAAGTTGATGGGAAGATACCATTTTTATGTAATTTCACCATGTAAATGATTTATTCTGTGCTGCATTATAGTTTAAATACCTTTCTTTCTTACTTTCTCCCTCTCTTAAACCGTTTATGGTCCAAGGTCGGTTTTTTCCCCGGACTTAGCGAGGGATGCCACCTCTACCACCTCAAGGGCAGTGTACTGGAGAGTGAGACTTTGGATTGGGGGATACAACTCGGCCAGGTGGCCTTACCTGCTATGCTGAACGGGGTCCTTGTTGGCAGATGGGAAGTTTGGCTTGCTTGTTGTTTATGATGTTTCTTGTTTTAAGGGGCCTAACATCGAAGATCATCGGCCCTGGGGAAGTTTGGAAGGGATAGGCAAGGAAGATGGAAGGAAACGGCCGTGGCCTTAATTTAGGTACCATTCCGGCATTTGCCTGGAGAAAAAGTGGGAAACTACGGAAAACCACATCTAGGATGGCTGAGGTGGAAACCAAATCCCCTCCCATCTCCCACAACTCAGTTGACCTCCCGAGGCTGAGTGGACTCTCTTCCTGTCCTCGTTTTAGTTCTCCTAGCCCTTTCTAATGTCATGGCAGAGCCGCGAATCGAACTCAAGCGTCGAACACATAAATTATTCTGTGCTGCATTTTTATAACGTTTTAAATACCTTTTGACATAATATTTCGTATGGGTGGGGTCATCCGAAAATTTGTGTAACGTAACGTGACAAAATGTGTGACGGAATTGTAACCATAACAACCGTGCAGGCAGTGAGGTAAGGTATGGATGGATGGTCAGACAATGTTACCTATAGACCGAATGCCAAAATGTTAATAATTTAAAGAATTTAAAAAAGAAGACAATGTTACCTTGCATTATCGACAATGTGTTACGGTTGGCTGACAATTGAAATTAGCAGTCGTTGATAAATTAAGACCGGGAGACATATTTATGACCATTTGATTTTCGCAAAGAGAGAAGTTGTTTCTTGTTATTATATTCCTCTTGGTGTGAACATTTATATCTCGAATAGGGCCATTGAGCTGGGCTGAAACACGATTTGACTAAAACTAACATATTTCAGCGACAACTAGCACCAAAATCTTCAGTAGTAAGTTAAAATAATAGAAACCTAGAATTAACTATATAATAGGATCAATGCACTGTCCTCAAAATAGAACACTTTGGTTTAATGGGCTAACGATATCATTAAGAGAATACCCTGGTGTATACCAGCGTTGCTGCAAGACTATTATTATTAGATTCCTTGAGCTAACTGTGTGTAAGAGAAATCTGGCTTGCTGCCAGTTGGCTGCAAGTGTTGGCTTACCGATATCCTGGAGAGCCCCTGGAGTCTTATGCAACCTGAATCACATTTAAGCTGGCTGAGGGAGACTGGTATATGTAGCTAGGAGCACAAGTTACCCTAACTTGTGTCTTTAAAAGCCAGGGTTCTTTCTTTACCGTTACTGGACAACTTTCAGTTTACGGAAATTAGCTACTGAGATGGCCATATAATTTGCCACCGATATGTACAAACGACAAACAGAGAAACGTATTTCGAAGAGTAAGTCGCGAAATGTTGGACAATTGTCTTATGTTCAAGGTTGTCAGTTTGCACAGCCGATTGGCATCTAAAATTGAACCCTTATTCAGGGAGCCAGAGTCTGATGGGCAACTAGCACCATTGACATTAAACTATAAATTAAGAGTTTATGTTCACTTCAAATTTATTGTTAGTATTTCATCCACATCCATTGCATTATCGACTGTCATCAGAAATTTAGACAAGAAATATGTAGTTCTTTAAAAGTAGTACCATACCCGTTTACGGGTAACCGTATGTTCCATGTGCCTTTTATTGTACGCTTTCTTGCGTTTTTTACAACTTTCTTAGGGTGGAAATAGCGCCCTTTGAACAGACACTCCTCAAATGTTTTACAGCTACTACTCATGACTGTTTTTATTCTTACAAACTGCACTGGCATCTGATTTAAATGTTTTCTTTGATAAACAAAAATGCTTAATTTGTTCAGTTGTTAATTATTTTCCATAAATATCTGAGGCTGGAGTAAAGAATACTGATCAGCCTTTTGTTAAAAAGCTCCGAAACCGACAAGGAAGCCGATAACATGTACTTAAAATACATTTTCTACGAAAGACCATGTGCGTTTTGTATTAAATCGTAATGGTACTCCAGAAAATTAAAGCACGCATTGCAGATCTACAGTATTGGTAACTAATGGAACATCAGAATATACTAAGATTGCTGTAGCTCGACATCAACTAATTATACATTAATAATCCATTAGATAGAGCCTCCGTGGCTCAGGCGTCAGCGCATCGGCTTCTCACCGCTTGGTTCCGTGGTTCAAATCCCAGTCACTTCATGTGAGATTTGTGCTGGACAAAGCGGAGGCGGAACAGGTTTTTCTCCGGGTACTCCGGTTTTCCTGTAATCTTTCATTCCAGCAACGCTCTTCATTATCATTTAATTTCATCTTTCAGTCATTAATCATTGCCTCAGAGGAGGACTTCATTTATTCCATCCCTGACCCTGTCACTCACTGGAAAACAGGTTGTAGGTTTTCATTTTCAATCCAATAGATGGATAACTCCATTTCATTCGAAGGATATGATCAAGCCAGGCATGGAGTGATGTCGTATAGGCCCATGTCAGAATATTAAAAAAACCCTGGTGAATACATTAGGTGTCGACACAGTTAAATTATCACTTCTTTCCGTCTTACAATGTGCTCGAGAATGCTTGGAAATACGGTTTCATTTAGAATGTCAGTGTTAGTTACCTGGTGAATTACTGATATACTAAATCGTTGCTTGAAATGACCACAAATTAGGGTGATACTATTCAGCAATTAAAATGTTAAATCTTCCATCAGCCATATCTTTAACTATTGACCTGTCAAGGTCGGGTATGTTCTGCTAGTGTAAACTATATCTTGATATAAATATGTTTTATGACTGGGAATCTTATGATTTTTTTTGCGTTACGGACGTTAGCGTGAGGGAAGTTAATGTGACGGAAATGTAACCCTACCAACCATGCAGCCTGTGATGGCTGAATAGTATCACACTAATTTTGCGTTCTAGTGGTCCTTTCAGCAATGATTTAGTATATCAGTAATTCACCAGACAATGTTTCCTAGCAACCGTGCAGGCTATATCTTATGGATAGTTGCCATCTGAAATTAGCAGCCGTTGATGGATGGCCATGATTGGAAGACATGTCTTTGATCATTTGATTTTTGCATAGGGACACCCAATGTGTTTACCAGAGTTCTTATATATTCTGATACGGGCCTATACGAGGTCACTCCATGCCTGGCTTGATTCATATCCATTGGGACAAAGTGGAATCATCCATCTAGGGATTATTAATGTATGAGTCGTTTATTTCAAGTGTTTTCTTTTTGTAGATGTTCTCCGGAATTGTTATTATCACCTATGAAAGTGAAGAACTAGTTTAATCATTTGGGAACTGTTATTTCTAAGTAGTAGTGAATCTTGGAAATCTTCTTTTGAAGGCAAGGTACTTGCTTATACCTGAGACTAATTATTTTTCTTCTTATTCTTCTGGTGTCTTCTTCTGGAGTAATTATTCTGATTTAAATAACTATAAGTAAATCAACAGAATTTTGTGTGAATGAACAATTAATTCCCGTAGACTGTGTGGCTTTCTTTGAATTGAACATCTTTCAATTGCAAGAACACGTTATATTCTATCAACTAGATTTGTGAGTCGTCTTTAGAGCGCAATTCGATAAATCTACTGGTCGACCTGACAACTGGATTCGAGAAATGACAGTGCCTTAAGAGAGTAATGAGAATTCTACAAAGGAAGGAATTATCCATAGAATGTGCTACGTACTTCCTTACAGAAACGATGGGAAAATATAGAGCTTCCAGCAGATTACACTGCTAAGAAGACCATGGTTTGAGACACGAATGATTGTGAAGAAGCTAAATGAAACTGTAAAAATCCAGTCACCTTTTAATTAGAAATTGAAAATCGATAAAAGCGACTTTACTAAGCGAACGAAGTATGCAAGACAAAGATAATTATGGCTAGGACGTAGAGGTTATCTGTTTCACAAAGGTAATATATGCAATGAACTTTCCTTAAAGTCCTTATGTAAATTGATTTTCTCAGGAATATAATAATAATAATAATAATAATAATAATAATAATAATAATAATAATAATAATAATAATAATAATAATAATAATAATAATAATAATAATAATAATACGGAGATTCCATGTTTCAACATCTTCAATTATCAACGATAGAATCGAACTCGCTCTCTCGGAGAAAGAAGGACAAGGGTTAACCGACTTCACCACGGGAATATTCTTATGCCATTGAGAGTTCATGGCGGTTGTAGCGGGCACTGGTTCTGGCTTCTCAAACTTTGTATGAGTTCCAACCATACCATTAGTATCACGTCCGGCTCTACGGCTAAATGGTTAGTGTTCTAGCCTTTGGTCACAAGGGTTTCGGGTTCGATTTGCAGCAGGGCCGACAATTTTAACAATAATTGGTTAATTCCGTTGGCACAGGGGCTAAAACACAATAACATCAGAAATTATACGAATATCATAGGCAACTTTTATGTAGTGTTTCGATAAAAATCACTAGTGTCACCAGAGATTTCTACATACCGACATCGTACGACTTTGAGTGTACATTGATTATTTTTTCTGCTCTTGAAACATGTGAAAAAACTCTGTCAAGTTTGAACGCGCGATCTTGGAATTCGGACTCCGGAACTCCACTAATGATTCATTAGTAAACTGGGAGTAGGTTAGCGGTGTAACACAGGTAATTGTACAGGTAGGATATTCACACTGCAACTTAACGCAAAAGATAACATTAGCTTGAGGGGTCTCATGTCCAGCCAAGATCAAATAATGTTCATTTTATGACCGTTTTCTGTGGTTCAACTGCGAGCTATAAATTTTAAACCCGGGGGGAGGGGTGAATTTTTTAATGGAAAAATATTCAGTTGTATCTGTGTTTCTCCGTAACAAAATTTATTAATGTAATCCCCATATTGTTTTATCATGATCTCCTCAACTATTAAAAAATAGACATCTTCTTTCCAATTATTATAAACAGAAAATTGATACCTTCAAAGCAAAGAGTGGTATTTTCATGAAAATTTCAGCAAATGTTCCTCTAATATGTACTAGTTCCCTTTAAAAGACCGCATTCTCGAGACCATGTTCATAAAACATGCAGGTGTCGTTGAACTTTGGTAGGACCTGTACCTGCTCAGTGATAATGTGACCCCACTCGGTTTCTTCTGGTACTTTCCCCATCACTGTATATATAGTCAGATATTTATTGTTCAGAATTATTCTTTCTTTCATTCTTTATCTGTTTACCCTCCAGGGTTGGTTTTTCCCTGGGACTTAGCGAGGGATCCCACCTCTACCGCCTCAAGGCCATTCTCCTGGAACGTGAGGACATTGGGTCGGGGATACAACTGGCGAGGATGACCAGTACCTCACCCAGGCAGCCTCACCTGCTATGCTGAATACGGGCCTTGGTGGGGATGGGAAGATTGGAAAGGATAGACAAAGAAGAGGGATAGAAACGGCCGTGGCCTTAAGTTAGGTACCATCCCGGAATTTACTTGGAGGAGAAGTGGGAAACCACGGAAAACCACTTCCAGGATGACTGAGGTGGTAATCGAACCCATCTCTACTCAGTTGACCTCCCGAGGCTGAGTGGACCTCGTTACAGTGCTCGTACCACTTTTCAAATTTCGTGGCAAAGCCGGGAATCAAACCTGGGCCTCCGGGGGTGGCAGCTAATCACACTAACCACTACACCACAGAGGCGGACTGTTCGAAAATATTACTTTATATAAATACCAATGCCTAATCGTCCCTTCGACTATCGAATGTAATGTGTGAGAAGCAATTTGAAATTTTCATTAAATATTATAATTTTATGAATACATCTTACTCATAGTCGATAATCTTAATTTCGATTTAAGAAATAAAAATGTTAATGGACATAATATATCTTATAAATGAAATGTAGGCTTTCCATGTTATATATAATGCATTTTAATATAATCCTAAACCCTCAAACCCCATGGCACAACAGGCCCGAAGAGCCATGGCCTACCAAGCGATCACTGCTCAGCCCGAAGATCTGCAGATTGCGAGGTCAGCACAACGAATCCTCTCAGCCGCTTTTTAGATCGGGGCCACTATCTCATCGCCATATAGCTCCTCAACTATGTTCACATAGGTGAATGGACCTCAAATCAACCCTCATATCCAGGTAAAAGTCCCTGACCTGGCCAGGAATCGAACCCGGGGCCTCCGGGTAAGAGGTAGGCATGTTAACCCTACACACGCGGGGCCGGTATTTTAATATACATTTCTTGAAAGTTGCTTTACGTCGCACCGACACAGATAGGTCTTATGGCGACGATGGACAGGAAAGTGCTAGGAGTGGGAAGGAAGCAGCCGTGGTCTTAATTGAGGTACAGCCCATGCATTTTTCTAGTGTGAATATGGGAAACCACGGAAAACGATCTTCAGGTCTGCCGACAGTGGTGTTCGAACCCACTACCTCCCGAATACTGGATACTGGCCGCACTTAAGCGACAGCAGCTATCGAGCTCAGTATCCAGCGATTTAATACAATCAGTACAGGTATTGTAGTATTTCCTTACAAGCCATTCTGAGTATAGTTGTAGACGGTAGTGTACTTGCATGGCTATGGATTTGTGTACTCTTGAGAAAGCTACCAGCTGGAAGATTAATCCCAAATGTATGTATAGATTGTACCCGTGATGTCGATTGTGACAGAGAAGGTTAGAATTAGAGAAAATTGCTTCCGTTTATGAACGACTAGTGTATCAGGATTATTTATTCCTCTTCCTGACGTTTTCTCTATTACTTGGACTTTGTATGGATTTTGTCCCGTTTTATGATCGAATATCCTTCCTGACACCAAACTTAAGTGAGGGGATGCACTAATTATTGTGTTCTCTGGTAGTTTTGTAGTGTGAAGTTTCCTCTGTGAATGAAGATGAGTATTAAGATTAACACAAACACCCAGCCCCTGAGCTAGAGGAATTAACTACACGAACCCAGGACTCTCTTAACCGAAAGCAATCCCACTGACCATTAAACCAAGAAGCCGGACAATTATATATCATCATTAACATGTTTTTTTAGAATAAAACTCTTTCTCACTGAAACATTCCACGTCACACTTATTGAATGAACCATATTTTTATCTAGCTTCATTACAGTCATTCCATTACACAAACCAGCCTTATTCACTTCATTAACACCTTCGCATTCTACGAAGTCAGCGTTAGTGTACGTTATTTGGTCACCTATCAGAATATTCAGAACGGGTTGGTTGATGACATTAAACTGTTCCTTTTCTTGTGGTTGTGGAGGAGGGTCACGAATTTCCTACTTTTGAAAAAAATAAACACTGCTTCCGTGGTGTAGTGGTTAGTGTGATTAGCTGCCACCCCCGGAGGCCCGGGTTCGATTCCCGACTCTGGCACGAAATTTGAAAAGTGGTACGAGGGGTGGAACGGGGTCCACTCAGCCTCGGGAGATTAACTGAGTAGAGGTGGGTTCGATTCCCACTTCAGCCATCCTGGAAGTGGTTTTCCGTGGTTTCCCACTTCTCCTCCAGGCAAATGCCGGGATGGTACCTAACTTAAGGCCTCGGCCGCTTCCTTCCCTCTTCGTTGTCTATCCCTTCCGAACTTCCCATTCCCCTCCCCCCGCAAGGCTGCTGTTCAGCATACCAGATGAGGCCGCCTGGGTGAGGTACTGGTCATCCTCCCCAGTTGTATCCCCCGACCCAGAGTCTGAAGCTCTAGGGCACAGTCCTTGAGGCGGTCGAGGTGGGATACCTCGCTGAATCCGAGGGAGAAACCGACCCTGGAGGGTATAAATATAAAGAAGGAGAAGAAAAAGAAATAAACTCTCAGTTGGATGAAAATAAGAGCCAAATAAAACTTATACAGTTCCTTTTAACGTCTGGAGGCTTGATAACACCATTTTGACGCAGTTCAATACTTAAGAGTTTTATAAGCCATTCACTGATATTACGACCTGCAGCTCTTCTATTCCTTTCCTTTTTAAAATCTTAATTTTGCGCCTAGAGTGAAATATTTAAAACTTGACTGGAGAACAGCTGCTATGTGACCGTGAGGAGTTACTGGTAGGCACTGCCCGCAGTCTCCGCCAAGCAAGATCACGTTTCTACCGAAAGGTCATTTGATGTTAATTATAATTTGCAGTAGCTGATCTATGCCGACAGAATCTGATGAGGAACCATGATTGTCTCGTCCCACAGGCATAACTCAGTTTATTTTATTTCCTCTGCATCTCATGATATCATTCTTACGTTAAACGGAGCGGTCTGCGAACTTAGGAATCATTTCGCTTTCTTTCCCACCGAGTGGGGTTGGGGCGCGCGCAGCTGTGAGCTTGTGTTCGGGAGATAGTGGGTCGGCAGTCCTCAAGATGGTTATCTGTGGTTTCCCATTTTTACACCAGGCAAATACTGGGGCTGTACCTTAACTGAATCATTTCAGAAAGCAGTCAAGTGCCAAAGAATGAAAAATATGAGTTTATAGCGGAATATGTTACTAAGTGCGTATAGGCACATATTGGTGCTGAAACTTGTCAAGAAATATCCTCCTATAATGGTCAGGCATTACGGTGAATTTCGTATTTAGTTCAGAAACCAGTTAAGTGACACCGCTTGGCTGCTTTCTGCAGTAAACTGCCGATACATTTTGTGATGTGTCGCACCATGCCGTTTGGCGTTGCTGCTCTGAATACAGGGCAGCCAGCTGTGCAGATGTTTATGTTGCTATTCATGTGTTTCTGGAATCGCACGTTCGTAGTTTTGTGAACAACTGATTGAAAAGTCTCTTCTCTTGTTTAGTGCAATGTTTTTATAATCGTAGTAATATGTCTGAAAGTTCAGAAGATGAACCCTTATCTAAAAGGAAACGAGGAGTGGTAGACAAACAAACTCACACGCGTAATAATATCCGGAATGCAATGGTAAAAACTGTCTGACTAAATTTACAAACATATACATTTTCATTTAAAATGGAAAATTTGGAATTCTGTATTTAACTTGAAAATTATGAAAATTAATATTCATTTAATAAAATACACAATCGTCGAACCCTGGACTCACACTTACATCTTACCTGCTTACTTACACATACGTTATTTGAAGGGCGCCAGCTACCACTCAGTGCAGCAATAATAGAATGAGAACCTTGACTATCTCTAGGGTGTGGAGTAATAAGCTTACTTTTGACAACATACCATATAAGTTCTGGGAAAAGGAGATTGGCGTTCGGTTTCCCCATTAATTTTGAGGTTAAGATATTTTACTGTCATTGAAATAAAACTATGAATTCGTTTGATAGAACAAAATATATTCTTTAAATAATATATAAAAATAGTGAGTCTTGTTGCGATAAAACAGATGAGAATATGAAATTATGACATTGCAACTGAAAGAAACTAGGCATGAATTTGAATTCTTCTTGACCGGACATTTAACAATTTATACGAAATAATTCCCTCACTGATTCATTTGACTGTACCTTCAACAATTTTAGTGTAATTACGACGTATTCCTTTGATCTGGTGTTTACTGTAGATGTGTCACGCCTAACTTCGTGATACATCCTTGTGACTGCTTCTTCTCCATATCATCCGACTTCTTTATAAGTCAATATGGTATTACCTCATAGCAGGTGGTATCCCTCTCTGACTCCATGGTAAGCCCTTGCGTCCGTGTCTTCAACTAAGTGACGGACCAACTTTGGCCTCACTCTCTCAATGACCAATGATTAATGGCTCACTGAGTCTTCTCCATCTCTCGTTCACACTCGTTGACTGACCGACTGAGGCCTCTTCATCTCGTAGACTTCTTCACTGTTCAGCTTCCGTTTAACTAATTACTGGCGCTACAGTATGCAACCACCTTTTATAGACGTTGGTTGACACAGCTACGTAATCTCCAGAAATAACAAAGACATACTCCCACAACGCCTCAAACTGTTGCATGTAATGGTGAAATCCCCCGGGGCTCCCTAAGAAACTCAAAGGAACAGAGCTCAGTGCTAAGTGAGCACGATGACGTAGCCATGACGTGGCGATGACTTGGCAGAGTCGCCAGCATTATTGCACAATGTAACGATGCCATATCCAACATCTGACATATAACAATTCTCACTGTACATGTATTGAGTGTTATTATTTTATTTTTTTTGCTATGGGCTTTACGTCGCACCGACACAGATAGGTCTTATGGCGACGATGGGAGAGGAAAGGCATAGGAGTTGGAAGGAAGCGGCCGTGGCCTTAATTAAGGTACAGCCCCAGCATTTGCCTGGTGTGAAAATGGGAAACCACGGAAAACCATTTTCAGGGCTGCCGATAGTGGGATTCGAACCTACTATCTCCCGGATGCAAGCTCACAGCCGCGCGCCTCTACGCCCACGGCCAACTCGCCCGGTGAGTGTTATTTTACACACACGTATATATGCATACATCTAAGTACAACCCTGCAAGCGACAAGCATTGCAAAATTGAATTGAATAAGAATTATAACAAAATAATAGTAATCTCACAGATAAAATAATAATACGGACATAATAATAATAATAATAATAATAATAATAATAATAATAATAATAATAATAATAATAATACAGATATTATCTTGTAACGGGATTTGAACCGTTACAGTGAACAACTGATTGAAAAGTCGTTTCTCTTGTTTAGTGCAATGTTTTTATAATCGTAGTAATATGTCTGAAAGTTCAGAAGATGAACCCTTATCTAAAAGGAAACGAGGAGTGGTAGACAAACAAACTCACGCGCGTAATAATATTCGGAATGCAGTGGTAAAAGGAATAGGTTATATTTCATACTCAGGCAAGGAAGTACCTGACCTGAGCCCTACATTGTTCTTTGTTACTCTTTGTTTTAGGTGCTCATCATTATCAAGAAGATACGTGACCTAAATGCCTTTAAACCTTACCAGATGAAATATGAGCACTTTTATAACAGCATTTTACAAAGGCCTACTACGGAGACAGAATGTGCTGTGGAATTTGTTTATGAGGACTTATTATACCTATCCTTTCATGAGGAGCAGGCATTGCTGATTCCATCCTTTTAATAATTATATTTGTATCAGCAATGTAGTTTAAACCTGTTAAAATAATTTCTATTTCCACGAATATGGGTTTTATGACGAGATGCTTTCAAAATCCAAGAATTATCCCATAAAAATATGTATTCAACACTCGTTTATTTCAGAAACTAGTTAAGTGGAACATTTGTAGGATTTTTTACAGAAAAGTTAATAAGCAAAAAAACATTTTTACTTACATGGAAAGTATTAACAGATATAATACACTGACTGACAGAGCAAATGCAACACCAAGAAGGAGTGGTCAGAACTTTATGCCAATTGCAGGATAGACTGACGTTACTGAGGTATGCTCATGATGTGAAATGCGCCGCTGTGCTGCGCACGTAGCGAATGATAAATGGGACACGGCGTTGGCGAATGGCCCACTTCGTACCGTGATTTCTCAGCCGACAGTCATTGTAGAACGTGTTGTCGTGTGCCACAGGACACGTGTATAGCTAAGAATGCCAGGCCGCCGTCAACGGAGGCATTTCCAGCAGACAGACGACTTTACGAGGGGTATGGTGATCGGGCTGAGAAGGGCAGGTTGGTCGCTTCGTCAAATCGCAGCCGATACCCATAGGGATGTGTCCACGGTGCAGCGCCTGTGGCGAAGATGGTTGGCGCAGGGACATGTGGCACGTGCGAGGGGTCCAGGCGCAGCCCGAGTGACGTCAGCACGCGAGGATCGGCGCATCCACCGCCAAGCGGTGGCAGCCCCGCACGCCACGTCAACCGCCATTCTTCAGCATGTGCAAGACACCCTGGCTGTTCCAATATCGACCAGAACAATTTCCCGTCGATTGGTTGAAGGAGGCCTGCACTCCCGGCGTCCGCTCAGAAGACTACCATTGACTCCACAGCATAGACGTGCACGCCTGGTATGGTGCCGGGCTAGAGCGACTTGGATGAGGGAATGGCGGAACGTCGTGTTCTCCGATGAGTCACGCTTCTGTTCTGTCAGTGATAGTCACCGCAGACGAGTGTGGCGTCGGCGTGGAGAAAGGTCAAATCCGGCAGTAACTGTGGAGCGCCCTACCGCTAGACAACGCGGCATCATGGTTTGGGGCGCTATTGCGTATGATTCCACGTCACCTCTAGTGCGTATTCAAGGCACCTTAAATGCCCACCGCTACGTGCATCATGTGCTGCGGCCGGTGGCACTCCCGTACCTTCAGGGGCTGCCCAATGCTCTTTTTCAGCAGGATAATGCCCGCCCACACACTGCTCGCATCTCCCAACAGGCTCTACGAGGTGTACAGATGCTTCCGTGGCCAGCGTACTCTCCGGATCTCTCACCAATCGAACACGTGTGGGATCTCATTGGACGCCGTTTGCAAACTCTGCCCCAGCCTCGTACGGACGACCAACTGTGGCAAATGGTTGACAGAGAATGGAGAACCATCCCTCAGGACACCATCCGCACTCTTATTGACTCTGTACCTCGACGTGTTTCTGCGTGCATCGCCGCTCGCGGTGGTCCTACATCCTACTGAGTCGATGCCGTGCGCATTGTGTAACCTGCATATCGGTTTGAAATAAACATCAATTATTCGTCCGTGCCGTCTCTGTATTTTCCCCAACTTTCATCTCTTTCGAACCACTCCTTCTTGGTGTTGCATTTGCTCTGTCAGTCAGTGTACTTTCAAAGCTAAAATATTAAACCCTTCCAATAACATTTTGTCTGATGTTAGACAGTTTTTTTTTTTTTTACATGTTCCCAAAAATGACAGACTTGCCGCTTGACTGGTGTCTGAAATAATCGATTCAATTAAGGCCACGGCCGCTTCCTTCCCACTCCTAGACTTTTCCTATCCCACTGTCCCAGAAAGACCTATCTGTGTCGGTGCGAGGTAAAGCCAATAACAAAAATACTTTCTTTCCTTTGACACAACTTTACTCATTTTATCTTCCTCCAAATGTATCGTTTTGGCATCAGTAGTTTTTCTCTGTAACTGTACATTTTTCTGAATTGGTCACTTTTAGCTTTATTTATTCCTTCTGACATTCCTTGTGTAGATTTAGCACGTTGAATCGTCGGCTCATTCACAGTTTGTTGATTTAGGCCTTACAAACGAAATTCATAGGCCTACATTTACACCCTGTAATGATGGAAGTTTCCTTTCAAGTGAGACCTCATCCCTTTATGGGTATTATGTTCTTCCAACAAGTTTCTACCGAATATGATAGATATGGCCAAAGCGTTGGCATAAAATGTACAATCGATCATATTAGGCTGACGATCTACAAGGAAAAGTCGACAACTACTACTACTATTAACATGTTTTTATTCCTCCCTTGAAGTTGGAGGCGGGCCGCTGAGACCGTGATGCCGTTTCTCAGGCCGGAGATCTGTTCTGGTGAAAGAAATGCTCGGGGAAGGCGAGGGAGTTGGCGACCGTGGGGTATACTAGGAACTGTCCCGGTATTCGTCTTAGTGCAGGAAAATGGAAAACCACGGAAAACCATTCTTGGGACAGCCAATGGTTGGGGCCAAGTGTGGGGTCCAGCACTGTCCCGTCTCACGAATGCAAAGGCGTAGAGCCACGGTAGAACTGTGGCCACCCCTCCACTGCTCGATTGGCCGGTCAGAGTACAGAGCTGTTGGACCATGGATCAGCCGTGGCCACTTATGGGCCGAGACCCATTCGGAAAAGTCAAAAACCGTCCAGGTATAAAACCCTGCTCATCAGGAAAACAATGTGTTAGTGTTAAAGCTACCGTAAAAATTTACTGTATATGGAAACTGTACCGGATGGTACACCTCCACGCCGCTAATTCAAATATTGCGCCAAGTGATACTTCTCTACTGGAGAAACTTGGAACTTTAACTACTGAACTAATTCCACGGTTCCTCGGAAGATGTCACCCCTGTAAATTTTGTAAGTTTGAAGTGTTCTGAACTGTGTCTATTTCGAATTGTGTTTGTTTTGCCCTGTATCAAGAAGTGTGGACATTCTCTTCTAGATGTCTCTACAGAGAAAAGACTACGATTGTGCACGCTGGTGCGAAGTGAAGGAACAGTTTTTTTGAAGAAACCTTGTATCCATAAGTTTGTTCTTTGTTAAATTTCTTTCTTGCATTTTTTGGGTTGGCAATATTGATTTCTGTTTCCTCCAGTTTTGAATTCAGCCAATCCCGAATTTTCTAAATTAATTTTCCTCCAATCCTAGGTTTCTTGTTCATGTTGTGTGTATCTTTTGATGTTAGCCAATAAAGGGAAGGGGTGTGGCACTTTTATTTCATGAAAAGTCTCGAAGTTTCTTTGTGGGTATAAAACTGCTGAGGTTCATGGCTCGTCGCCACTTCATCGACATCTTGCTTAGTGTGTGAATATGTAGCAGGGGGCGGGAAGCGCCTCTTTCTTCGGGCAGCAGTTCATCAACAATTTAATGGCCGTTTATTAACTTTATTTCTTGCTAGCTCAGCAGTTTAACTCACGGGGCAGGTTCGAAGCTTTCCTCATGTAAAAGACATTTGGTAAAAATTCCGTCTCTTTAAGTACAATTTGGGATAGAGAGTGCCAAACCCTCTCGAGCTCCCACTCATATTGTTTTGAGGTGACTACGTTTTCATAACCATTTTTCTTCTTTTCTTAATGTAATAAAGTTTTCTTATACGAGTCACCTCCTTAGTATGGGATTAGCCCTTGTGTATGCGGCCTAGTGCCAAGTAGGTTTTAAAGGTGTATTAGGAGTGCAAGCTACGCCTCCAGTCCATTTGGTATTTTGGGCCATGTAATTAACCTGTTCCTTTTCTGAATAGGCCCAGTAGGTTGGGTATTAATTACTCCTGTTTCTTTGTGTGCCTTGAGGGCAGATTGAAGTGGAGTTTGTTGTGGCCTTGGAGAGGCTTGTAAAATTGAGAGCAGGTCTGCTCTTTCATTGTAATCAGGAGCTTGTGCTCCTTGGCATGATGGGGTTTTCTGCCCCTTTGTTAATTTGGTAACTTGGTAAAGTTGAGCTAATCGCTCAAAGATTGTGAGTGTGGGCTCGAAGCCCAAAACTTGGTAAAAACCCCTGAACGGTAAAAATCATTTTGTACCTGCCTTTCGTTGTTATTTTCACCTAGTGGAAATTGTTGAATGTTGTTATCTGTTATTTGTTGATTTGTAAAGAAAATATAACCTTGTTAAAGTTTTAAATTAACTTTAGTTTTGTAGTTGAGACCTATTCCAGCCCGCACCTTCTTTCACCTCTAACTACCACGGATATCTCCGTAACAGGAACCATCATGATAAACGCATATTCAGAGCATGCCAATACTAATTAGAGACGGCATCTACTACGCAGCCAAGTGTATGTACAGAACACAACTATATTGAATACCGACGTCTGTTAATACCTCCCTCTGTATGGGAACACTTCAAAGCACGCAGTAGGACTTGGTTCATTCACCAGTAGATGATATTAATGTTGCCACATGATCCTAAGTGGTAATATCAACTCACTGAATGAGAAGCATTAACGATTGTCTTTTGTCTGCTATCGCTTTCTATATCAGAAAAATTAAAATCAGGCTGTACGACGTGGTTCAGTCTTATGCCAATAGATAATGACACTTCATATTACAAGCGAAGAAGGTAAGCGAAGAGCTGATAGACTACCGATGTCATGGCTCCGAAACATCAAAGACTGGACTTGCATCAACGGCACCGTTCAGGTTGGCTAAAGAAAGGGGTGCTTTCTCCAGGGTGATCGACAACGTTTGCAGGCCCGGATATGATACTAGAAGAGAAAGATATGCTATGTTAATATTCAGCTTCAATGGAAGAACAAAAATGAGTTACTTCTGGTCTACGTTGAACTCTGCGTCTGCCACAAAATTGACCTTGTGGTGGCTTGAAGTTTTCCGTTGTTTGTACAGCTCATTTTATGTCTTGAAGACAATGATTTTTTGGGGATAAACTCTTTAGAGTGCTAAACAATGAGATATTGTTGCTGGCACTTTACGAACAAGTGCGGAACAACGATAATCTCGTTCTGTGAATAGACGGTAGTTCGGGTTTAGGGAAGGTTATTCCACTGAAGCTCAACTTGTAGGATTCCAGCACGATATAGCAGATTTTTTGGATTCAAGAGATCAAATGGACTATATCGCGATTGACCTGTCGAAGGCATTTGGTAGGGTCGATCATGGGAGACTACTGGCAGAAATAAGCGCAACTGAACTAAGCAAAAGAATGACCGAGAGAAAATAGATCTCAAAGAATTAGAGTAGGCGAAGCCTTATCGCACTCTGTAATAATTAAAAGGGGAAACCCTCAAGGCAGTATTATTGGACCTTTATATTTTTCTTATGCACCCATGTTCATAAAACACAGAACACCTTGAAAGACTAGAGATATGAAGTTCATATTCACTGGGCATATCCATTAGTATGTTCTGAAGTCACCTAGGTTCAGCATGTATCCTGTTACCCAGCAGGTACTGGGTCCTCCATAGGCACTGATGACTTGTTCCATGCGTGATGGCATCGACACGCATAAGGCGCGAATGGCATCCTGGGGTATAGCCATCCATGCTACATTCACCTGGTTCCACAGTTCATCTTTGACCGGGCGAGTTGGCCGTGCGCGTAGAGGCGCGCGGCTGTGAGCTTGCATCCGGGAGATAGTAGGTTCGAATCCCACTATCGGCAGCCCTGAAGATGGTTTTCCGTGGTTTCCCATTTTCACACCAGGCAAATGGTGGGGCTGTACCTTAATTAAGGCCACGGCCGCTTCCTTCCAACTCCTAGGCCTTCCCTATCCCATCGTCGCCATAAGACCTATCTGTGTCGGTGTGACGTAAAGCCCCTAGCAAAAAAAGAAGTTCATCTTTGGTGGTTGGCATTGAGTCACAGCGCCGCACCCGACGTTTCACCACATCCTACACAATTTCGATTGGCGATAAGTAAGGTGATTGGGCGAGCTAGGGCAACAGTCTAACATCCTGTGACAACAACAAGGCACGAGTTCGTGTAGTTAACATGTAGTCGCGCATTGTACTGCTGAAATATGGCGTCTAGAGTGTCGTGCAGATAGGTATGGGTCGCGGATGTCATTCACGTAGGTCAAACTGGTCACAGTGCCTTTGACCCGCACCAACTGTAATTTGTGGTTTTACTCAATAGCACCCCACACCATCAGGCCTTGAGTTTACGCTGTATGTTTTGTGCGAATACAGTCAATGTTATGCCTCTCCCACTGTTTGCGACGAACCAAAATGCAGCCATCATTGTCAAACAAACAGAACCTGGATTTGTCCGAAATCACTATCTGCAGTCATTCCTGTCCCCTGTGACGTCGTTCCGTACACCATTTCAGTCTAGCATGCACATTAGTCAGAGGTAGGCGGATCAGTGGACGTCGCGCCGGTAACCCAGACCGTAATAAACAACGACAGACTATCACTCCTGATAGTGTACGATGCGTTACACTGTTGCACCAGAGCCGAGGAGGACGCAGATCTGTCCTGCAATGCCATTCGGATGAGGTGTCGATCTTCTCGGGTGTTGGTCTGGGTGGTGCGACCAGACCCATCTCGTCGTGTTCTACGGCTTTCTCTGAACCATTCTGCACACACCCGTTGCAATGCCGACACACTTCGTCCTACACGAGCAACAATTTTCTGGATGGGATGAATCATGTTCTCTCATGGCAATAATGCGCCCTCTTTCAAACTCTCTCATATGACGGTACGGTTCTCGATAGGTCTCCGTGGCATCCTGCACGTCTGTTCAAGTCACACTGATCCATTACCTTCAGTTCATAGCGACAACAAGAGCCGCAGACACATTTTACCAGTCGGTGGTTGTGCGCCAAGATATCGATGTCGACCTTGAACCTGAGGACCAACATGGTTCAAATGCTAATCATTTCTTCAGAACATACTAATGTAGATGTCCTGTGTATATGACCTTCCTATCTCTAGTCTTTCAAGGTGTTCTGTTTTTTATGAACAAGAGCATATATATAAATGATATAAGTAAAAAGTGGAATCAGGGATAAGGCCTTTTGCAGATGATGTTATTCTGTACAGAGTAATACATAGGTTACAGGATTGTGATTAACTGCAAAATGACCTCGATAATGTTGTGAGATGGACAATACGCAATGGTATGATGATAAACGGGGTTAAAAGTCAGGTTGTGAGTTTCACAAATAGGAAAAGTCCTGTCAGTTTTATTTACTGCCTTGATGGGGTGAAAATTCCTTATGGGGATTGCTGTAAGTACCTAAGTGTTAATATCAGGAAAGATCTTCTTTGGGGAAATCACATAAATGGGATTGTAAATAAAGGTTACAGATCTCCGCACATGCTTATGAGGGTGTTTAGGGGTTGTAATGAGGATGTAATGGAGAGGGAATATACGTCTCTGGTAAGAGCCCAAATATAGTATGATTCCAGTGTATGGGACCCTCACCAGGATTAAAGAGATGAAAAAAGAACAAAGAAAAGCAGCTCGATTTGTTTTGGGTGATTTCCGACAAAAGAGTACATACATACATACATTATCATTATAGACTGTTATGCCTTTCAGCGTTCAGTCTGCAAGCCTCTGAGAATTTACTAGACGTCGCCACAATCCTCGATTTGCAACTAGTGTTGTGGCCTCATTTCGTTCTATAACTCTTATCTTTAAATCGTTAGAAACAGAGTCTAACCATCGTCGTCTTGGTCTCCCTCTACTTCTCTTACCCTCCATAATAGAGTCCATTATTCTCCTAGGTAACCTATCCTCCTCCATTCGCCTCACATGACCCCACCACCGAAGCCGGTTTATGCGTACAGCTTCATCCATCGAGTTCATTCCTAAATTAGCCTTTATCTCCTCATTCCGAGTTCCCTCCTGCCATTGTTCCCACCTGTTTGTACCAGCAATCATTCTTGCTACTTTCATGTCTGTTACTTCTAACTTATGAATAAGATATCCTGAGTCCACCCAGCTTTCGCTCCCATAAAGCAAAGTTGGTCAGAAAACAAACCGCTATAAAGATAGTTTCGTCTGGGAGCTGACTTCCTTCTTACAGAATACTGCTGATCGCAACTGCGAGCTCACTGCATTAGCTTTACTACACCTTGATTCAATCTCACTTACTATATTACCATCCTGGGAAAACACACAACCTAAATACTTGAAATTATCGACCTGTTCTAGCTTTGTATCACCAATCTGACATTCAATTCTGTTGGATTTCTTACCTACTGACATCAATTTAGTCTTCGAGAGGCTAATTTTCATACCATACTCATTGCACCTATTTTCAAGTTCCAAGATGTTAGACTGCAGGCTTTCGGCACAGTCTGCCATTAAGACCAAGTCGTCAGCATAGGCCAGGCTGCTTACTACATTTCCACCTAACTGAATCCCTCCCTGCCATTTTATACCTTTCAGCATATGATCCATGTAAACTACAAACAGCAAAGGTGAAAGATTACAGCCTTGTCTAACTCCTGTAAGTACCCTGAACCAAGAACTCATTCTACCATCAATTCTCACTGAAGCCCAATTGTCAACATAAATGCCTTTGATTGATTTTAATAATCTACCTTTAATTCCATAGTCCCCCAGTATAGCGAACATCTTTTCCCTCGGTACCCTGTCATATGCTTTCTCTAGATCTACGAAACATAAACACAACTCTTGTAGCGAGTACAGCCACGCGTTAGCCGAGTACACACGAGTATTACCCAGCCGTTGTTATTTCAATAAAACTAGATATAATAGTCTACTTGTTACTTGTAGCGAGTACAGCCACGCGTTAGCCGAGTACACACGAGTATTACCCAGCCGTTGTTATTTCAATAAAACTGGATATAATAGTCTACTTGTTACTTGTAGCGAGTACAGCCACGCGTTAGCCGAGTACACACGACTATTACCCAGCCGTTGTTATTTCAATAAAACTAGATATAATAGTCTACTTGTTACTTGTAGCGAGTACAGCCACGCGTTAGTCGAGAACACACGAGTATTACCCAGCCGTTGTTATTTCAATAAAACTAGATATGATAGTCTACTTGTTACTTGTAGCGAGTACATCCACGTGTTAGCCGAGTACACACGAGTATTACCCAGCCGTTGTTATTTCAATAAAACTAAATATAATAGTCTACTTGTTACTTGTAGCGAGTACAGCCACGCGTTAGCCGAGTACACACCAGTATTACCCAGCCGTTGTTATTTCAATAAAACTAGATATAATAGTCTACTTGTTACTTGTAGCGAGTACAGCCACGTGTTAGCCGAGTACACACGAGTATTACCCAGCCGTTGTTATTTCAATAAAACTAGATATAATAGTCTACTTGTTACTTGTAGCGAGTACAGCCACGCGTTAGCCGAGTACATACGAGTATTACCCAGCCGTTGTTATTTCAATAAAACTAGATATAATAGTCTACTTGTTACTTGTAGCGAGTACAGCCACACGTTAACCGAGTACACACGAGTATTACCCAGCCGTTGTTATTTCAATAAAACTGGATATAATAGTCTACTTGTTACTCGTAGCGAGTACAGCCACGCGTTAGCCGAGTAAATACGAGTATTGCCGAGTATTTCAGTAACTGGATATCTCCAGTAATCGTTACATGTTATATTTGTTACAAACTTGAACTGGTTTAAAGCACTTGCAACGTTATTTACTAGCCACTTCTTATATATTTTTCTTTCCGGAACCGTGTAAATGTATTTAGAAATTATAATTAATCATACTGATGCAAATATTATTCAAATGATGATAAAGTGGCAGCAAAAACCTGCTCAACATTTATCGAAGAAAAAAACCATGTACTTTAGAAAAAAAGACGTACCGTGCAGACAGGGTGATTGATAATGACGACAACTTTCCCAAGTGGTCTTGTTTTACGTTTAGTATAGAATAAAATTGGTCAGTCCGACTCGTTGGCTGAATTGTCCGCGTACTGGCCTTCGTTTCAGAGGGTCCCGGGTTCTATTCCCGCTCGGGTCGAGAATTTAATCGCTTCTGATTAATTCTTCTGGCTCGGGGACTGGGTATTCGTGCCCGTACCAACACTCTCCTCTTCATATTCACACCGCACACTAGACTACCAACCACCACAGAAACACGCAATAGTGATTACATCCCTCCATATAGGGTTGGCGTCAGGAAGGGTATCCGGCCGTAAAACAAGGCCAAATCCACATGTGCGACACAGTTCGCACCCGCGATCCCACAGATGTGGGGAAAGCGGTAGGAAAAGAAAATGGAATAAAATTGGTCAGAATTTTCATTTAGAAGTTGATACGATGTAATTTAAGAAATTCGAATCAATCAATCAATCAATCAATCAATCAATCAATCAATCAATCAATCAATCAATCAATCAATCAATCAATCAATCAATCAATCAATCAATCAATCAATCAATCAATCAATCAATCAGTGATCTGCATTTAGGGTTGTCACCCAGGTGGCAGATACCCTATCAAGTGTTTACCTAGCTTTTTATTAAATGTTTTCAAAAACTTGGAAATTTATCGAAAGTTTCCCCTGATAACTTTTTTCGAGTCCCTTACTCCTCGTCCTATAAATGAATATTTGCCCCAATTTGTCCTTCTAAATTCCAACTTTTTCATTCGTTCGCCTCCGTAGCGTAACGGTTAGTGTTATTAGCTGCCGTCCTCGGGGGCCTGGGTTCGATTCTTGGTACTGCCAGAAATTTAAAACTGGTAGGAGGGCTGGTATGTGGTTGAAATGGCATATGCAGCTCACCTCCAATGGGGGTGTGCCTGAAAAGAGCTGCACCACCTCGGGAAGAGGACACCAGATTGTCCGACTCGTTGGCTGAATGGTCAGCGTACTGGCCATTCGGTTCAGAGTGTCCCGGGCTCGATTTCCGGCCGGGACAGGGATTTTAAACTTGATTGGTTAATTCCAATGGCCCGGGGGCTGGGTGTTTGTGCTGTCCCCAACATTCCTGCAACTCACACACCACAGATAACACTATCCTCCACCACAATAAAACTCAGTTACCTACACACGGCAGACGCCACCCACTCCCATCAGAGGGTCTGCCTTACAAGGGCTGCACTCGGCTAGAAATAGCCATACGAAATTATTATTTTCATTTTATGATCGTTCCTATTTCTAAAAGCTCCGCTCAAGCTTATCCCTCTATTAATGTCATTCCGCGCCATCTCTCCACTGAGTGTTCGGAACATACCACTTAGTCGAGCAGCTCGTCTCCTTGCTCTCAAGTCTTCCCAGCCCGAAGTTTACAACAAATTCGTAACACTACTCCTTTGTCGGAAATTACCCGGAACAAATCGTGCTGCTTTCCTTTGAACATGTTCCGGTTCTCGTCTCAAGTAGTCCTGATGTGGTCCCGTACACTAATTGGGGACTTCCTAGTGACTAAGACGCTCTCTCCCATACATCATTACTACAACCCCTAAATACCATGTAAAGAGATGGCCAAATCATAGAATTTTCAAAATTTTCTTTCACATTTTCAAAGAATACAACGGAGAAAAATGTTTAGCTTGACTATCACGTAGTGTCGGGCACGAGCGATGTCTCGATTAGCGTGAAATCGCCTGCGAAAACTCGATTTCGCATGACGTCACAAACCCGTATGGCACTCCACGGCAATCTAGTAGTAAACCCCAGTGTTACATAATTACGTACGAAAGAGTGGAACACTAGAACTTCAAAATACTCAGTTATGTCTTGTTCGTGATAACACTAAAATAATCTCCGTCAGTTATGCAGTTAACGTTTACGTGTCTGATATTATCGAGCCGAATAAATTTAAATTTTATCGAACTAATTGTTTACGTTGTATTCCGCACTCGGCCACTTATTCCTGCTACCCGGCTGTCGAAAATTTCTGGGGAGAACACTGATCTGTTACTCTATCCCTTTGTGAATAAAATGAGGCGAGAATATTTAAATCGGTCGACTTGTTCACTCGCTATATTGCTTCGAATTATACTGAGTGCGCGTAAGTGAGTGTTCGATACACGAACACCCCCCCTCACCCCCAGAGAGATGTTGCATCATTGCGCTATTTTATCGTTGTGATATTTATTTGAAGTCTTGAATTATCTTCCGGTATCAGAATATCGAATGTATCCCTTTTGGTAGCCAAACTTCTGTCCATGCAGGCCTGTGGAATGATACGTCACATATAAAGAACACAGGCGGGTGTATAATTGATACAACTATCAGATTCAAAACTGATGTGGCCCAGCTATTAGAATTCAACAAAGAGAACAAGTACAGATACAGCCGACGCATCCCAAATACAAACAATAATCTCATGACAGCTCAGGATTGACTTACAAACAATTGGTTTCAATTATTTACCGAGCCAGCTGGCTTTAAGTTAGGATCGTGCATCTGTGAGCTTGCATTCGGGATATACTGGGTTCGAACCATACTGCCGGCAGCCCTGAAAATAATTTTCCATGGTTTAGCATTTTTAAACCAGGCAAATATTGGGGTTGTACCTTAACTAAGGCCACGGCTGCTTCCTTCCCGCTCCTAGCCATTTCTGATCCCATCGTCACCGTAAGACCTATCTGTGTCGGTGCAACATAAATCAAATTGAAAAATAAATAATAAATTCAATTCTTATGAATTTGTTTTTACAGCTCCACCTTTCAATACTTGATAGACTAACACTCACTGTTTAAGAGACAAATTTAGTCCTATTTTCTTTGGCACATATTTTGACCTATTGTGGTCAACATCATCCAAATGCAATAACAAAACAATGGATAACTTAATATCTATGAAGGAATAAAATAATGCTGAGTATTTTGTGTACATGAAAACGTTCTTTAAAAAAATCACTTTGTAAAGCGTCTGTCATAAAATATTCTTTAATCAGTCCTTGTTAAAATTTACTGCCTATAATTGTTGAAACTTATCGTGTGTTGATTTTAAAATTATATTACATTTTGCTTTACGTCGTACCGACACAGTGTTTTCCTAACTCCTTTACTGAATTTACAAACAAATAAAAATGCATTTAAATTGAAAAAATGAAATATCTGCATTTAAAATGGAAAATATGAAAATTAATATTCATTAAATAAAATACACAATCGTTGGACCTCGTACTCACACTTGGTTCTTACCTGCTTACTTACACATACGTTATTTGAAGGGCGCCAGCTACCACTCAGTGCAGCAATAATAGAATGAGAATCTTGACTATCTCTTGGGTGTGGGGTAATAAGCTTACTTTTGACAACATACCATATAAGTTCTGGGAAAAGGAGATTGGCGTTCGGTTTCCCCATTAAATTTGAGGTTGAGTAATTTTACTGTAGAAATGAAACGCTAAATTAATTTGATAGAACAACATATATTCTTGAAACAATATATAAATAGTGAGAACTGCTGCGATTAAAACAGATGAGAATATGAAATTATGACATTGCAACTGAAAGAAACTAGGCATGAATTTGAATTCTTCTTGACCGCACATTTAGCAATTTATACAAAATATATCCCTCACTGTTTCACTTGACTGTACCTTCAACACTTTGAGTGTAATTACGACGTATTCCTTAGATCTGGTGTTTACTGTAGATGTGTCACGCCTAATTTGGTGATATATCCATGTGACTGCTTCTTCTCCATATCATATGACCTCTTTGTAAGTCTGTATGGTATAACTTCTTTGCAAGTGTGTCCTTATATGACTCCATCAGTTCACCATCCACTTCTTCTCTCTTCATATTCCGTTTAACTATTGACTCCCGTTGACTGACTGAGGCCACTCCATCTTCGTTCACTTAATGGCCAGCTGTGCCTCTTCTTCCAGTAGAATAATGACTGACGCTACAACATGCAGCCACCTTTTATAGACGTTAAGTTGACGCAAGTAGTATAATTGGATGGTTCGGCGGCCACCTCCACCTCAGGCTCCCAGTGGCCACCCCCACCTCCACCTCAGCCAGAGGCCTCCCAGATGCCTCCTCCACCTCCACCTCAGCCAGAGGCCTCCCAGAGGTCTCCTCCACCTCCACCTCAGCCAGAGGCCTCCCAGAGGTCTCCTCCACCTCCCGCGGGAAATTTGAATTTGTAAACAAAGCCACGTGCTTTTTGACAGCTGTCATCGACAACAACACATCGCTAACCTCAGTACTGCCATCTTGACGGGCCTAAACCTCAGTAGTGCCAACTTAACCTCACTAGCGCGAGGTAAACAAAGCCACGTGCTTTTTGACAGCCACGTGCTTTTTGACAGATTTGTAAACAAAGCCACGTGCTTTTTGACAGACAACAACGCATCGCAAACCTCAGTACTACCATCTTGACGGGCCTAAACCTCAGTAGTGCCAACTTAACCTAACTAGCATGAGGTAAACAAAGCCACGTGTTTTTTGACAGCCACGTGCTTTTTGACAGATTTGTAAACAAAGCCACGTGCTTTTTGACAGACAACAACGCATCGCTAACCCCAGTACTGCCATCTTGACGGGCCTAAACTTCAGTAGTACCAACTTAACCTAACTAGCGCGAGATAAACAAAGCCACGTGCTTTTTGACAGCCACGTGCTTTTTTGACAGCTGTCATCCGCCATCTTTGAGCACCGTGCTGCCCTCTTTCATCACCTGTCATCGGCAGTGCTGCCATCTTGACGGGCCTAAACCTTAGTGCTACCAACTTAACCTCACTAGCTCGAGGTAAACAAATCCACGTGCTTTTTGACAGCTACGTGCTTTTTTGATAGCTGTCATCCGCCATCTTTAATCTATAGAGTACAGTGCTGCCCTCTTTAGCTACTTACCTTTGAAATGTGGTGGCGGATAATTTGAAAAATGCTTTTCGACAAGCAGCCATCTTTAATCCAGAGAGAACAGTGCTGCCCTCTATGTGGTGGCGGCAAATTGAAAAATTCCACATGCTCTTGTTTGAAAACAAACTCACGTGCTTTTTTGACAGCTGTCATCTGCCATCTTTAATCTATAGAGCACAGTGCTGCCCTCTTTAATTTGAAATGTGGTGGTGGTAAATTCCACGTGCTCTTGTTTGGAAACAAAGCCACGTGCAACTGTCATCCGCCATCTTTAATCAACAGAGCACTGTGCTACTATCATGCGGGCAATTTCATCACCTGTCATCCGCCATCTTTAATCCACAGAACACCGTGCCGCCCTCTTTATGGCTACTACCTTAAGCACGTAGTAGCGGACAATTTGAAAAGTTCTGTTAGCTATCATCCGCCATCTTTAATCAAGAGAGCACCGTGCTGCCATCTTTAGCTAGATACCTTTGAAATGTGGTGGCGGCAAATTGAAAAATTCCACGTGCTCTTGTTTGGAAACAAACTCACGTGCTTTTTCGACAGCTACCATCCGTCATCTTTAATCAACAGAGCATAGTGCTGCCCTCTTTAGTTTGAAATGTGATGGCGGCAAATTCCACGTGCTCTTGTTTGGTAAACGTAGCCATGTGCTTTTTTGACAGCTGTCATCCGCCATCTTTAATACAGAGAGCACCGTGCTGCCCTCTTTATCGTAGTAGATGTAAATTCGTCACCTGTCATCCGTGGTGCTGCCATCTTTAGCTAGATACCTTTGAAAAGTGGTGGCGGATAATTTAAAAAGAAAAATTCTACAGCAGCCCTCTCTCGACGCTAATTGCATAAGATGGTGGCTATACATGACTCCTTAAGGGTGCTTACGCAAGATGGCTGCTATACACAGGTTCTTATGAGACGCCCTTGGGATGCTTGCGCAAGATGGCAGTTATACATGGCTCCTTATGAGATACCCTAGGGATGCTTGCGCAAGATAGCGGCTGATCTTATGGGATGGCTTAAGGGTCCTTGCACAAGATGGCTTGAGACGCCCTAAGGATGCTTGCGCAAGATGGCGGACACAAGATGGCGGACACAAGATGGCAGCTATACATAACTCCTTATGAGACGCTTTAAGGGTGCTTGCGCAAGATAGTTGCTACTCTTAGCTTAGAGGCTAACGTGTCGTGATAGTTCGATTCATTAAATTTAGGGCTTAAATGCAAAATGTTAAATATATCGAAAACGGTGCACCGTAGAGCAAAACGGACAAAATTTTTCTGCCTAATACCTAGGTTCGCAGTATGAGGAACAAGAAAATCATAGTCTAATGATGGGATCAACGGTTCGGTTCCTACTTAGGCCCTTTGGCATTTGCTCTGTTTTAGCTTGTATTGAAGCGAGTCTTCGTAACATGATCAGGTCTAGCTATGGTAGAGAGTATAACGTACCGTGCAGGTTCGATTCATTAAATTTGGAGGCTTAAATGCAAAATGTTAAATATCTCGAAAACGATGCATCGTAGAGCAAAACGGACAAAATTTTTCCGCCTAATACGTAGGTTCGTAGTATCAGGAACAAGAAAAAACATAGTCTAATGATGAGATCAACGATTCGATTCCTACTTAAGCCCTTTGGCATTCGCAGCTATCTATTTCTACAAGATGGTGGCTGCTCTTATGAGAAACAAGATGCCTTGAGACGTCCTAGGGATGCTTACGCAAGATGGCAGACACAAAATGGTGACTATACATAGCTCCTTATGAGACGGCCTAGGGGTGCTCGCACAAGATGGCGGCTACTCTTATGAAGAAAGCTAGCTTAGAGGCTACTGCGCAAGATAACAGCTGCTGTTATGCATGTGGTGGAGGGCAATTTGAAATTCTATGTGCTTAATCAACAGAGCACCCTGCTGCCCTCTTTAGCTGAAATGTGGTGGTGGATAATTTGAAAAATTCTTTTGACAGCTATCATCTTTAAAAACAATGGCGACTATACATAGGCTGTTAAGGTCTTATCATTCTCCTCCTCCTCCTCCTCCTCCTCCTCCTCCTCCTCCTCCCCCTCCTCCTTCTCTACCTCCTCCTCCGCCTCTTATGTCAAGGCATAGCTTTATATCGAACAAGTTTAAACCTGCATCGCGAAGGCAAGCGTGTGCAGCGATAACATTATTGTGCATGTTTAGACTTTCGAAACATAAGAAGAGTAGAATCAAACGCTGTACTCGATACGACATGTGATCAGAACATTGATTGATGCGTTCAGAAAAACAAAATAAGTGATCAAGACTAGAATCGAACAATGTACTCAATACATCATGTGTTTAGAATATGTCAGGGGATACGCTTGTTCTAAGAAGATCAATTTGAAACATAACAAGACTAGAATAGAACACTGTAATCGATGTTGTTAACTTCAACATGTGATCAGAACATTGATTGATGTGTTCAGAACACAAAATAAGTGATCATGACTAGAATCGAACACTGTACTCGATACAACATGTGATCAGAACATTGATCGATGTGTTCAGAACACGAAATAAGTGATCAAGACTAGAATCGAACACTGTACTCAATACAACATGTGTTTAGAACATGTTAGGGGGTACCCTTGTTCTAAGAAGATCAGAATGAAACATAACAAGACTAGAATCGAACACTGTAATCGATGTTGTTAACCTCAACATATGATCAGAACATTGTTTGATGTGTTCAGAGCAAAAGTACAATTTTGATGATTTGCTTAGTGTAAAATCAAAAACTATGGAAACACACTGTGCACATATCGCGTAGCTAACTCGCTCAGTAAGCAATATTGCAAAACTACAACTTCAATGATTTGCATAGTGTAAAAATCAAAAACACACTGTACCCATACTGCGCAGCTAACTCGCTCGGTAAACGATATAGCCAAAGTATAACTTCAAATTATTTACCTTCCATCATTCGTCTTGTGTGTAAAAATCAGTCGAACAAGTTATCGCATAAACATGGCTGAAAAAAATCGTGATAGGGTATGGAACCCAGGGGTTACATCTTATCAGAAGGGCAAAAAGGATGAAAGGACTCTTCCTCCTCCTTACCGCACATTCCTTGAAGGGCTAATTAGCTGAAGGGCTAATGGGCTAAAGGGCTAAAGGGCTAATGGGCTAAAGGGCTAATGGGCTAAAGGGCTAAAGGAGCAACAACCTCGTCGATCGCTATCAGCAAGAACGCTTGTACTTTGTTAAGTGTAGAAAATTAATCTTTATTTGTAAATGGTTTCATGTTCAGAACAAGGAATGGAAAATCCCCGAGGTGCGATGAGTTACGTTTTTCGAACTAGTGTTTGGAACACTGAACTTTTCAAGATGATAGCAGAGAGTTTAGCAATGTTCTGTTGTTGGATTTTAAATTCCACGCTACAACATGCATAAGGTGGTAGCCTTGAGGTTTACCGCCGTAAAGATGGCAAGAGTGAGGTTAACAATGTTCTGTTGTTGGATTTTAAATTCCGCGCTACAACATGCATAAGGTGGTAGCCTTGAGGTTTACCGCCGTAAAGATGGCAAGAGTGAGGTTAACAATGTTCTGCTGTTGGATTTTAAATTCCGCGCTATAACATGCATAAGGTGGCAGCCTTGAGGTTTACCGCCGTAAAGATGGCAAGAGTGAGGTTAACAATGTTCTGTTGTTGGATTTTAAATTCCGCGCTACAACATGCATAAGGTGGTAGCCTTGAGGTTTACCGCCGTAAAGATGGCAAGAGTGAGGTTAACAATGTTCTGCTGTTGGATTTTAAATTCCGCGCTATAACATGCATAAGGTGGCAGCCTTGAGGTTCACCGCCGTAAAGATGGCAGCAGTGAGGTTAGCGACGCTCTATTGTCCTTCAAAGTGAGGTTAGGGTTCGTCAAGAAGACAGCTGTCAAAAAAGCACGTGGCTATGTTTACCAAACAAGAGCACGTGGCTGTGACGTCACGGTCACGTAGTATGCCGCCTCAGCATGCAAAGTTTAATGTCTACAACTACGTAGTAAACATTCTGCTATGTTCACAAGATTTTTTACACATAACTATTCTTTATGCTTTAAGATCATTCACATAGGCTATGCTAAGATAGCAATACAAACACATGCGAACTTTGTACATTCTAATGGAATAAGTTTAGTACTATGTGCATCATGGATACATGATGTGTGCACGCATTTAATCTTGACTATACGTAATGCTGCTGCTTTGTTTACAAGATTTTTATACATTGCTATTCTTTATGCTTTAAGTTCGTGCACACACAAGCGATAGTCGTACGCTCTGGCAGGAGAAGTTTAGTACGACAGTCGATGCATACATTATCGATAGGTGATGTGTACACGCTTTAGAACATAGCTCATCTTTATGCTTTAAGTTCGTGCACATGGGTTTGGGATACACAAAAGCGATTGCTACATGCTCTAGCGGAAGAAGTCTAGTACGATAGTCGATGCATGTAAAATCGATAGGTTATGCTAAGATAGCAGCACACTTACATGATTTTAGCACAATCTAGTGGAAAAAGTTTAGTATGATAGTCGTTTCGTGCAAAATCATTAGGTAATGTGTAAACGCTTTGAAACAAGGCTATTCTTTGTACTTTAAGTTCATGCGTACAGGTTATGCTAAGACAGCAGCACAATCTAGCGGAAGAAGTTTAGTACGAGATTCGATGCATGCAAAATCGATAGGTGATGTGTACACACTTTGAAACATAGCTATTCTTTGTACTTTAAGTTCATGTGTATGAGTTATGCTAAGATAGCAGCACAACCTAGCGGAAGAAGTTTTGTACGAGAGTCGATACATGTAAAGTCGATAGGTAATGTGTACACGCTTTGAAACATGGCTATTCTTTGTACCTTAAAGTCATGCGTATAGGTTATGCGAAGATAGCAGCACAATCTAGCGGAAGAAGTTTAGTATGATATTCGATACATACATTATCGATAGGTAATGTGTACACGCTTTGAAACAAGGCTATTCTTTGTACCTTAAGTTCATGCGTCTTAGTTATGCTCGCGATAGTCGATGCATGTAAAATCGATAGGTTATGCTAAGATAGCAGCACACTTACACGATTTTAGCACAATCTCGTGGAAGAAGTTTAGTACGAGAGTCGATGCTTGCAAAATCATTAGGTAATGTGTACACGTTTTGAAACAAGGCTATTCTTTGTACTTTAAGTTCATGCGTCTTAGTTATGCTAAGATAGCAGCACAATCTATCTGAAGAAGTTTTGCACGAGAGTCGATACATGCAAAATCGATAGTTGATGCGTACACGCTTTGAAACATGACTATTCATTGTACTTTAAGTTCATGGGTATAGGTTATGCTAAGATAGCAGCACAATCTAGCGGAAGAAATTTAGTACAAGATTCGATGAATGCAAAATCAATAAGTAATGTGTACACGCTTTGAGACATGGCTATTCTTTGTACTTTATGTTCATGTGTATAAGTTATGCTAAGATAGCACAACCTAGCGGAAGAAGTTTAGTACGATATTTGTTGCATGCAAAGTCGATAGGTAATGTGTACACGCTTTGAAACATGGCTATTCTTGGTACCTTAAGGTCACGCGTATAGGTTATGCTAAGATAGCAGCACAATCTAGCGGAAGAAGTTTAGTACGAGAGTCGATGTGTGCAAAATCGATAGGTGATGTGTACACGCTTTGAAACATGGCTATTCATTGTACTTTAATTTTATGGGTATAGGTTATGCTAAGATAGCAGCACGCTCTAGCGGATGAAGTTTAGTTCGATGGTCGATGCATGTAAAATCGATAGGTCATGTGTACACGCTTTGAAACATAGCAATTCATACTGCTGCTCTGTTCCCAAGACTTTTAAGCATAGCTAACCCTAATACTGCTCTTAACGACGTCGAGCTAAGGATTGATTACGTGACCGTGACGTCACGACCACGTGCTCTTGTTTGGTAAACATAGCCACGTGCTTTTTTGACAGCTGTCTTCTTGACGAACCCTAACCTCACTTTGAAGGACAATAGAGCGTCGCTAACCTCACTGCTGCCATCTTTACGGCGGTAAACCTCAAGGCTGCCACCTTATGCATGTTATAGCGCGGAATTTAAAATCCAACAGCAGAACATTGTTAACCTCACTCTTGCCATCTTTACGGCGGTAAACCTCAAGGCTACCACCTTATGCATGTTGTAGCGCGGAATTTAAAATCCAACAACAGAACATTGTTAACCTCACTCTTGCCATCTTTACGGCGGTAAACCTCAAGGCTGCCACCTTATGCATGTTATAGCGCGGAATTTAAAATCCAACAGCAGAACATTGTTAACCTCACTCTTGCCATCTTTACGGCGGTAAACCTCAAGGCTACCACCTTATGCATGTTGTAGCGCGGAATTTAAAATCCAACAACAGAACATTGTTAACCTCACTCTTACCATCTTTACGGCGGTAAACCTCAAGGCTACCACCTTATGCATGTTGTAGCGTGGAATTTAAAATCCAACAACAGAACATTGCTAAACTCTCTGCTATCATCTTGAAAAGTTCAGTGTTCCAAACACTAGTTCGAAAAATGTAACTCATCGCACCTCGGGGATTTTCCATTCCTTGTTCTGAACATGAAACCATTTACAAATAAAGATTAATTTTCTACACTTAACAAAGTACAAGCGTTCTTGCTGATAGCGATCGACGAGGTTGTTGCTCCTTTAGCCCTTTAGCCCATTAGCCCTTTAGCCCATTAGCCCTTTAGCCCTTTAGTCCATTAGCCCTTCAGCTAATTAGCCCTTCAAGGAATGTGCGGTAAGGAGGAGGAAGAGTCCTTTCATCCTTTTTGCCCTTCTGATAAGATGTAACCCCTGGGTTCCATACCCTATCACGATTTGTTTTCAGCCATGTTTATGCGATAACTTGTTCGACTGATTTTTACACACAAGACGAATGATGGAAGGTAAATAATTTGAAGTTATACTTTGGCTATATCGTTTACCGAGCGGGTTAGCTGCGCAGTATGGGTACAGTGTGTTTTTGATTTTTACACTATGCAAATCATTGAAGTTGTAGTTTTGCAATATTGCTTACTGAGCGAGTTAGCTACGCGATATGTGCACAGTGTGTTTCCATAGTTTTTGATTTTACACTAAGCAAATCATCAAAATTGTACTTTTGCTCTGAACACATCAAACAACGTTCTGATCATATGTTGAGGTTAACAACATCGATTACAGTGTTCGATTCTAGTCTTGTTATGTTTCATTCTGATCTTCTTAGAACAAGGGTACCCCCTAACATGTTCTAAACACATGTTGTATTGAGTACAGTGTTCGATTCTAGTCTTGATCACTTATTTCGTGTTCTGAACACATCGATCAATGTTCTGATCACATGTTGTATCGAGTACAGTGTTCGATTCTAGTCATGATCACTTATTTTGTTTTTCTGAACGCATCAATCAATGTTCTGATCACATGTCGTATCGAGTACAGCGTTTGATTCTACTCTTCTTATGTTTCGAAAGTCTAAACATGCACAATAATGTTATCGCTGCACACGCTTGCCTTCGCGATGCAGGTTTAAACTTGTTCGATATAAAGCTATGCCTTGACATAAGAGGCGGAGGAGGAGGTAGAGAAGGAAGAGGGGGAGGAGGAGGAGGAGGAGGAGGAGGAGGAGGAGGAGGAGGAGGAGAATGATAAGACCTTAACAGCCTATGTATAGTCGCCATTGTTTTTAAAGATGATAGCTGTCAAAAGAATTTTTCAAATTATCCACCACCACATTTCAGCTAAAGAGGGCAGCAGGGTGCTCTGTTGATTAAGCACATAGAATTTCAAATTGCCCTCCACCACATGCATAACAGCAGCTGTTATCTTGCGCAGTAGCCTCTAAGCTAGCTTTCTTCATAAGAGTAGCCGCCATCTTGTGCGAGCACCCCTAGGCCGTCTCATAAGGAGCTATGTATAGTCACCATTTTGTGTCTGCCATCTTGCGTAAGCATCCCTAGGACGTCTCAAGGCATCTTGTTTCTCATAAGAGCAGCCACCATCTTGTAGAAATAGATAGCTGCGAATGCCAAAGGGCTTAAGTAGGAATCGAACCGTTGATCTCATCATTAGACTATGTTTTTTCTTGTTCCTGATACTACGAACCTACGTATTAGGCGGAAAAATTTTGTCCGTTTTGCTCTACGATGCATCGTTTTCGAGATATTTAACATTTTGCATTTAAGCCTCCAAATTTAATGAATCGAACCTGCACGGTACGTTATACTCTCTACCATAGCTAGACCTGATCATGTTACGAAGACTCGCTTCAATACAAGCTAAAACAGAGCAAATGCCAAAGGGTCTAAGTAGGAACCGAACCGTTGATCCCATCATTAGACTATGATTTTCTTGTTCCTCATACTGCGAACCTAGGTATTAGGCAGAAAAATTTTGTCCGTTTTGCTCTACGGTGCACCGTTTTCGATATATTTAACATTTTGCATTTAAGCCCTAAATTTAATGAATCGAACTATCACGACACGTTAGCCTCTAAGCTAAGAGTAGCAACTATCTTGCGCAAGCACCCTTAAAGCGTCTCATAAGGAGTTATGTATAGCTGCCATCTTGTGTCCGCCATCTTGCGCAAGCATCCTTAGGGCGTCTCAAGCCATCTTGTGCAAGGACCCTTAAGCCATCCCATAAGATCAGCCGCTATCTTGCGCAAGCATCCCTAGGGTATCTCATAAGGAGCCATGTATAACTGCCATCTTGCGCAAGCATCCCAAGGGCGTCTCATAAGAACCTGTGTATAGCAGCCATCTTGCGTAAGCACCCTTAAGGAGTCATGTATAGCCACCATCTTATGCAATTAGCGTCGAGAGAGGGCTGCTGTAGAATTTTTCTTTTTAAATTATCCGCCACCACTTTTCAAAGGTATCTAGCTAAAGATGGCAGCACCACGGATGACAGGTGACGAATTTACATCTACTACGATAAAGAGGGCAGCACGGTGCTCTCTGTATTAAAGATGGCGGATGACAGCTGTCAAAAAAGCACATGGCTATGTTTACCAAACAAGAGCACGTGGAATTTGCCGCCATCACATTTCAAACTAAAGAGGGCAGCACTATGCTCTGTTGATTAAAGATGACGGATGGTAGCTGTCGAAAAAGCACGTGAGTTTGTTTCCAAACAAGAGCACGTGGAATTTTTCAATTTGCCGCCACCACATTTCAAAGGTATCTAGCTAAAGATGGCAGCACGGTGCTCTCTTGATTAAAGATGGCGGATGATAGCTAACAGAACTTTTCAAATTGTCCGCTACTACGTGCTTAAGGTAGTAGCCATAAAGAGGGCGGCACGGTGTTCTGTGGATTAAAGATGGCGGATGACAGGTGATGAAATTGCCCGCATGATAGTAGCACAGTGCTCTGTTGATTAAAGATGGCGGATGACAGTTGCACGTGGCTTTGTTTCCAAACAAGAGCACGTGGAATTTACCACCACCACATTTCAAACTAAAGAGGGCAGCACTGTGCTCTACAGATTAAAGATGGCAGATGACAGCTGTCAAAAAAGCACGTGAGTTTGTTTTCAAACAAGAGCATGTGGAATTTTTCAATTTGCCGCCACCACATAGAGGGCAGCACTGTTCTCTCTGGATTAAAGATGGCTGCTTGTCGAAAAGCATTTTTCAAATTATCCGCCACCACATTTCAAAGGTAAGTAGCTAAAGAGGGCAGCACTGTACTCTATAGATTAAAGATGGCGGATGACAGCTATCAAAAAAGCACGTAGCTGTCAAAAAGCACGTGGATTTGTTTATCTCGAGCTAGTGAGGTTAAGTTGGTAGCACTAAGGTTTAGGCCCGTCAAGATGGCAGCACTGCCGATGACAGGTGATGAAAGAGGGCAGCACGGTGCTCAAAGATGGCGGATGACAGCTGTCAAAAAAGCACGTGGCTGTCAAAAAGCACGTGGCTTTGTTTATCTCGCGCTAGTTAGGTTAAGTTGGTACTACTGAGGTTTAGGCCCGTCAAGATGGCAGTACTGGGGTTAGCGATGCGTTGTTGTCTGTCAAAAAGCACGTGGCTTTGTTTACAAATCTGTCAAAAAGCACGTGGCTGTCAAAAAACACGTGGCTTTGTTTACCTCATGCTAGTTAGGTTAAGTTGGCACTACTGAGGTTTAGGCCCGTCAAGATGGTAGTACTGAGGTTTGCGAAGCGTTGTTGTCTGTCAAAAAGCACGTGGCTTTGTTTACAAATCTGTCAAAAAGCACGTGGCTGTCAAAAAGCACGTGGCTTTGTTTACCTCGCGCTAGTGAGGTTAAGTTGGCACTACTGAGGTTTAGGCCCGTCAAGATGGCAGTACTGAGGTTAGCGATGCGTTGTTGTCGATGACAGCTGTCAAAAAGCACGTGGCTTTGTTTACAAATTCAAATTTCCTGCGGGAGGTGGAGGAGACCTCTGGGAGGCCTCTGGCTGAGGTGGAGGTGGAGGAGGCATCTGGGAGGCCTCTGGCTGAGGTGGAGGTGGAGGTGGCCACTGGGAGGCCTCTGGCTGAGGTGGAGGTGGAGGTGGAGGTGGCCACTGGGAGCCTGAGGTGGAGGTGGCCGCCGAACCATCCAATTATACTACTGACGCACCTACGTAACCTCCAGAAATAACTATAATTTACTCCCACCACGCGACAGATATTACATGTAATGGTGAAATAGCCTGGGGCGGCCTGATATCTGAGCTCATCGCTAAATGCTCACGATGACGTAGCCATGACGTAGCGATGACTTGACGGAAATGCCAGCAGCATTGCACAATATAACAATGTCACATCCAACATCTGATATATAACAATTCTCACTGTACATATCTTTAGTGTTAATTTACACACACATATATATGCATACAGTTAACTACAATCATGCAAGCGACAAGCATTGCAGAATCGAATTGAATAAGAATGATAATATAATAATAGTAATCTCATAGATAAAATAATAATACGGACATAATAATCATTATAATAATAATGATACAATAATAATAATAATAATAATAATAATAATAACAATATCACAGATGAAATAATAATAATAAAAATACAGATATCACTTTGTAACGGGACATGAACCGTTACAACAGATAGGTTTGATGGCGATGATAGGAGAGGAAAGGGCTAGGAGTTGGAAGGAAGCGGCCATGGCCTTAAGTTAGGTACAGCCCCAGCATTTGCCTGGTGTGAAAACGGGAATCCAGGGAAATCCATCTTCAAGGCTGCCGGCAGTGGGGTTCAAACTCACTATCCCCCGTATGCAAGCTCAAAGCCGTGCGCCCCTAACCGCACGCCCAACTCGCCCGGTTTGATTTTAAAAGATTAACGTGTTATGTCTGGAAAAATTTTCTTATTCCTTAAAATGTATTTTGAAATTGTGAAGAATGCTTGTGTATATTGGAAAAGGTTACCTTTCCTTCGGTCCAGTCAGATGTGCTCTGTCTGATAACGTCCGTTGACGTTGCAACAAGCAGAGAAAGTTGAAAACACTCTTTTGAACAAAACAGCAACGTTTCCGCATTGACGTTCACTGATCATAAGAATTCTGTACAATTTCAAGGTCAATTTTAAGGAATAAGATAACTTTTCCGGAAGAAAACACAAGAGGAGTTTCAACAAGTATATTGTGAATTTTATCAAGGACTGAAGCATCAAGACTTTGTGATAGACACTTTACAGAGTATTTTTAAATAACTTTTACAGGCACACATGATACCTATCATCTCCTTTATTCACTCATAGATTTTAACACTTTATCCAATACTTTTGTTAATTGTATTTGGTTGATGATGACCACAACAGGTTGAAACATGTTAATTATTATATAATCAGTTAACCATCTAGGCCTGGATGGGAAAAATGGGATAGGCAAGGAAAAGGTGAGGAATTGACCTTGGCCCTAAGTAGGTTACCATTCCGGTATTTGCCTGGAGAAGAAATGGTAAACACTTTCGAGGATGGCTGAGGTGGGAATCGAACCCTCCTCTACTCGGTTGACTTCCCATCCTCGTACCACTTTTTAAATTTCGTGGCAGAGACGGGAAACGAACCCGGCCTCCGACTGTGGCAGCTAATTGCACTAACCACTACACCTCAAAGGCGGACGTTGAAACATGAAATTCGACAATTATAAGCAACATCTCAAATGCACAAAGCTCTAAAACAAGATTTTTTTAAATATATTGGCCTTTATAGAATCAAGCCACAGAAATATGTTTCAGTACTCCGTATCCTTGCGGTCATCTATAATTTCAGGTAGATTATTATTATTATTATTATTATTATTATTATTATTATTATTATTATTATTATTATTATTATTTAATCGGTTTACAATCCAGGGTTGGTTTTTCCCCACAGACTCCGCGAAGGATCACACCTCTACCGCCTCGAGGTCAGTGTCCTGGAGCGTGAGAATTTGGTGGGGGAAACGACTGGCGTGGAGGACCAGTACCTCGCCCAGGAGTTCTCACCTGCTATGTTAAAGAGGAGCCTTGTGGGTGATGGGAAGATTGGAAGGGATAGGCAAAGAAGAGAGAAGGAAGCTGACATGGCCTTACGTTCGGCGACAGCCTGGCCTTTGCCCGGCGAAGATATGTGAAAACACTTCGAGGATGGCTGAGGTGGGATTCGAACCCTGCTCTACTCAGTTGACCTCCGAGGCTGAGTGTAGCCCATTTAATTCCCCGTGCCACTTTTCAAATTTTGTGGCAGGGCCGGGAATCAAAAATCCGGGCTTCCGGGGGTGTCAGCTGATTACATTAACCACTTCACAATAGAGACGGTCTTCAGGTAGATTAATAAATTTGATAGTGGCCAGGTGACCTACTTCCGTGTAGTTTACGAACCACAAAGACGTAGCAGTTCGTTTCAAAAATAACACATGCATTGGACGCGATTCGAACCGCCGTGCCTTCGTTAATAAGCCAGCCACAATCGCACTCAGTCATCACTCCACGGCAGTAAATCAATGGGAGTGCTCAAAATCAAACCCAGGCCATATAAGGTTATATATCGGGCTAGCACCTAGAATACAGCCGTGACACTCTTAAATGTAATTCGTATTCGTCTGTGAGCTTTACGATAGTCTTCTTTCGGTTTATTATTTGCCTGGCATCATACATGTACGCTGTATTATTATTCTTTCCTATGAAACAAGCACTTCGAGAATAATGACTATTGTATTCGCGTGATGAAACCATAGCGTGGCATGGTACATTTTTCATTGACATTTTCATGTTTCGATAACGGCTCATAAATGAGAAGCCTGTTCGGTACTGTGACTACAATCACTGCAATAGTATGCAAGTGATAACCTTTGAGTGCAGTCCCCATCACTGAAAACTGACGACTTTTGGAATGAGAATTGGAGCAGCAATAAAATTGGAGTATCTTCTATAATTTTCAACCTATCAACTTTCCATAAAGTGTCTTCCACAAATAAGAACTGATTCTTTGACCTAACGATGTGTTGCACTTCTTTCTTTCTTTCTTTCTTTCTTTCTTTCTTTCTCTCTTTCTTTCTTTCTTTCTTTCTTTCTTTCTTTCTTTCTTTCTTTCTCTCTTCCTTTCTTAATCTGCTTAACCTCCAGGGTTGATTTTCCCCTCAGACTCAGTGAGAGATCCCACCTCTACCGCCTCAAGGGCAGTGTCCTGGAGTGTGAGACTTTGGGTCGGGGGAAACAACAGGGCAGGAGGACCAATACCACGCCCAGGTGGCTGCACCTGCTATGCCGAACTGGGCCTTGTAGGGGAAGGGGAAAGTGGAAGGGATATAATAAAATTATTCCGGGCTGTTATGCCGTGGTCCACTCGCTTCTCCCATCGTGGGTTCGAGCCCCACTGTCGGCAGCCCTGAAGATGGTTTTCCGTGGTTTCCCATTTTCACACCAGGCAAATACCGGGGCTGTACCTTAATTAAGGCCACGGCCGCTTCCTTCCACTTCCTAGGGCTTTCCCATCCCATTGTCGCCATAAGACATATCTGTGTCGGTGCGACGTAAAGCAATAGCAAAAAAAAAAAAAAACTACTCTACTCAGTTGACCTCCCGAGGCTGAGTGGGCCCCGTTTCAGAACTCGCAGGGTCGGATTAAAGGGGGGCTAAAGGGGCTGCAGCCCCGGGCCCCACGTGCCAAGGGGCCCTGGCCCTTGGCCGAACCTAAAATTGTATAAAAAGGCCTGCTGCTCCACCTCCGTGCATATATATGAATATTTACACTCTCAAAATATCGAACACGCCCTCTTCCTTCCTTCTTATCAGCTGTCCGTGTTAGTATTTCATCACTGCTAGAATCAATTACCGCCCGGAGACACGAATTCTCGCTACTTACGCACTGTAATTATTGTAAAGGTTATTGTTGACGGAAATTTAAATCTGGCAGCTTGCGTGAACGAGCAGAGGGGGACGGGGGGAAGAGGTCTAGGAAGTGAACGGGAGGGGGCAGGAGAAGCACAGTGGAATGCGCATGCTATACTATATCTTTGTATCAGGAAGAGAACTTCCAGTTCACCTCTAATATTTTAATGAACCATTCGTAAGTTACAACTGTAATGTTCTTCTAAAATGGATAGAAAAATATCCTAGTAGTGCCAAAAAACGTAATTTCTGTTTTGTATGTCGATTTGATAGTGATGATGAGACAAATGTCAAATATGTTTTGGCATTATGAAAAATTAACATGAAAAATAGAGAAAAATCGTAGTCTATTTCAATACTTCCCTATATATCAATTTAAGTGGAAGTAGTTCTATAACGACATCAGTATGCTAGTCTTACGTGATGTTACGAAGAAGGGGCCCCACATTTTTAAGTAGCCCAGGGCCCCCAAAAACCTTAATCCGGCACTGAGAACTCGTACCACTTTTTAAATTTCGTGGCTGAGCCGTGAATCGAAACGTGCCTCCGGGGAGGGCAGCTAATCACACTAACCACTACACGACATAGGTGGACGATGTATTGCACTTCACAAGTAATTCCGAAAAATACTTTTTAACTCATAACACCAAGATTTGAAAATCGCAGGCATTCCTACAACTTCATTTGTTCACTTTAGTCGAACTAAAACCTAATCAGACGTATGACTCATATAGCAGATTAAGGGCCTTGCGCCAGAAAAGACGACGTTTGGCCAACCAGATGGCCTGTAGATAATTAAATGTGTCGTGATCATCGTGGTAAAAATAAATAAATTAAATGACGTATGGCTTTTAGTGCCGGGAATATCCGAGGACATGTTCGGCTCGCCAGTTGCAGGTCTCTTGATTTGACACCCGTATTCTACCTACGCGTCGTGATGAGGATACAATTATGATGAAGACGATACATACACCCAGCCCCTGTGCCAGCGAAATTAACCAGTGATGGTTAAAATTCCCGACCCTGCCGGGAATCGAGCCCGGGAGCCCTGCGACCAAACGCCAGCACGCTAACCATTTAGCCATGGAGCCGGACACCATCTTGGTGACTTATTCATTCATATTGACTTCTTAATTACCTCTCGTATCAGCCTGCCGGGCTGAGTAACTCGGACGGCAGACCGCTCGTCTTCTGAGCCCAACTTGGTTTAGTTCAGTGGTATTTGAAGGTGCTCAAAGACGTCAACCTCGTATCAGCAGTAAGGATTTGACCTGTTAAAATGAATGGATCTTCTATGGGCCGAGCACCAATTCAGGTTAAAAGGATAACAATATATACTTATTGATCGAAATGGTATTTGGTTGATGGGATAAAATTGGATTCCACGGAATTTGTTGACAGCAGTAATAACAAGAATAAAATTACAGCACCTCGGCGTCTCCGAGAACAGTAATAGTAGTTAGTTGAACGTAAAACAATTATTATTATTATTATTATTATTATTATTATTATTATTATTATTATTATTATTATTATTATTATTATTATTATTATTATTATTATTATTATTACATCAGCCTCTTCCTTTTACTTGACGAGAATAGGCGAAACTCTTAATCTGTTTACTCTCCAGGGTTGGTTTTCCCCTCGGACTCTGCGAGAGATCCCACCTCTAACGCAAGGGCAATGTCCTGGAGCGTGAAACTTTGGATCGAGATGAAACAACTGGGGATGTCATCTGAATCATTGTTCTCATTCTTAACTAATTATTTATACATGATGTATTGCTTCTGATACGAATACATAAATGAACTGTGGAGGTGGACCAGAACCTCACCTAGTCAGTTTCACTACTATGCTGAGCAGTGGTCTTATTTTGGGGAGATGTGAATATTGGAAGGGATAGACAAGGAAGGTAGAAGGAAGCGTCCGTTGTCGTAAGTTAGATACCATCCTGGCATTTGCCTGGACGAGAATTGGGAAACCACGGAAAACCACTTCGAGGATGGCTGAAGAGGGAATCGAACCCACCTCTACTCAGTTGACCTCCCGGGCTGAGTGTACCCCGTTTCATCCCTCGTACCACTTTTCAAATTCCGTGGCAGAGCCCGGAATCGAACCCGGGCCTTCCGGTTTGTCAGCTAATCGCACTAACCACTACACTACGGAGTCCAGCCTACGTACTAGAAATAAAATTCCCGTTCGATACGAGAAACGAACCAGGATAGTCCTAGTAATAGGCACTTCTGCACCAGGAAGATGTATGTGCTTGAAATCTTTGTAGTGGTGTACCATAAGTGTTTGAGTCTCTACAAGGAATACTGCCTACCCCTCGATCAGCTAAAACGCCAAATAATTTTTCATAGATATATTCTGCAGATTCATTTTTAAATCATTAAGAACACATGGTAGAGTTAGGAATGGAACTAAGCACAACAAATATATATTTTTATATGATGCCACCTTATTCCCATCCTATTACACATAGAACTGTCAAATTTTACACATGCACTATATAATTCTTAGAGTCTCCGAGGCTCAGACACCAGCGCGTCGGTCTCTCACCGCTGGGTTCCATGGTTCAAATCCCGATCTCTCCATGTGAGATTTGTGCTGGACAAAGGGAAGACGGGATACGATTTTCTCCAGGTACTCCGGTTTCCCCTGTCATCTTTCACTCCAGCAATACTCTCCATATCATTTCATTGCATCTGTCAATCATTAATCCTTGCCCCAGAGGAGTGCGACCGTCGTGAGAAGCCGACGCAATTCCTATACCCTATGGTGGGTATTCTTATTTTATTTCATGCGTACTGGACCGTTAATGAGTTTGAAAAAAATAAAATGAAAATCTACAGCCTGTTTCCGGTCATTCGAACGGGTCAAGAATGGAATGAATGAAGCTCCGTCTAGCAGCGAGTATAGGAATTGCGTCGGCTTCTCACGACGGTCGCACTCCTCTGGGGCAAGGATTAATGATTGACAGATGCAATGAAATGATATGGAGAGTATTGCTGGAGTGAAAGATGACAGGGGAAACCGGAGTATCTGGAGAAAATCATGTCCCGTCTTCACTTTGTCCAGCACAAATCTCACATGGAGAGATCGGGATTTGAACCACGGAACCTAGCAGTGAGAGGCCGGTGCGCTGCCGCCTGAGTCACGGAGGCTCTCTGATAATCGGTTAGCCAAAATTACAAGCAAGGTAGAAGCGGGGACAGGTTGATCTTAAGTTGTATATCTGAGTACAGTGTCACTGCTGGCTTACTTTTATTTTTTTCACCTGGCGAGTCGGCCGTGCGGTTAGGGGAGCGCAGCTGTGGGTTTGCATCCGGAAGATAGTGTGTTCGAGCCCCACTGTCATCAGTCCTGAAAATGGATTTCCATGGTTTCCCATTTTCACACCAGGCAAATGGGCTGTTCCTTAATTAAGGCCACGGCCTCTTCCTTCCCTCTCCTAGAACTGTCCTATCCCATCGTCGCCGTAACACCTATTTGTGTCGGTGCAACGTAAAGCAAAAAAGAATTAGAAAACTGATCCAGATTTTACAATAACATACTTATCGTGAGAAAACGTTAATTTGTTTTACAGTCTACAGTAGCAGTTCTACCGCCAGCTGTCATAGACGGCCTAGACGTTGCTAAAGAGTCATTGCGGAGAAATGAAGAGTGAAATAAGTTTTCCGTTGCTTTCCTCACCGAGTCAGAATTTGCTATTACTTAACAGTCTGCCAAGCCCAATGAAAGACACACACCAACCGACACTATGTGCGATATTTTCACACCATTCATAACAGCATAAGGAATAACATCAACAGCATCGCTCATACCTCAGTCACTTTCATATTGTCAAAACCAAGGATGAGACAGATTCAGGTCAATGAAAGTAACAATTTTGATCATGTCCATACCAGAAAACAAAGTGCACTCTAAACACTACGTTTTGCCCGCAATGCACTCCCCTTACAACATTCGTTAGAAGGTCGTTTTTTTAAGATTTACAAGTTGCTTTAAGTCACACCGACTGTTGAATTTTAATAGTGCTCATGTCAAAAAATATTATATGATGCAGACCTTTGACTAATTTCTCCTGTTTATTGATGTAAATTTACATAAAACTACTTAATTATTTCACGTATCAATCACAATTTGTAAAAAAATGTTACATATTTTGCGTCTGAATCTCGATGATACCAATTGCACAGTTGCCTGTTCTGTGCTGCTATCAGTAGTGCAAAGCTGAGACTACGTATGGTAGTGTACGATCAATAAATACAGGAGTGGCCACTGCACAGCGCTCGTTACTGGGAAGTGCTTGCAGTTGGTCTACCGACCTGCCACCAGGTGGGAGCTGTGTTCATTCCCACGTGCACGTTAACACAAACCTCCAGGAGGTAAATTATATGTCAATGTATAATATTCGAGTATTGGAATACTGGCTGAATTATATTAATTTCCATGAAAGTTACACAGATAATTAAATAAACAAACGAAAACGAGTAAAATAATTAAACATTATTCATATTGTTTGGGGGGGGGGGGAGAGGTGTTAAGCCCGAAGGCTGGTTTCATCCTCTACAGCTCCGCCAACACCTGTCATAGCCTAGATGTCACTGAAGAGTCATACTGGGTAAATGAGGAGTGAGGTAGTTTCCCGTTCATTTTTAACATGCAGTGGTAAAGCTAAAGGAACTAAGTGCCAAAAATTTAGTTTAAGAACATTCGAGAATAAGTGCTCTTCTTTCAAAATAAAAAAAATGTTTTTCTTTCTTAATCCGTTTACAGTCCAGGGTTGGTTTTCTCTCCGACTCAGCGAGAGATCCCTCCTCTACCGCCTCAAGAGGACTGTCCTGGAGCGTGAGACTTTCAATCGGGGGGATACAACCGAGGAGGAGGACCAGTATCTCCCTAGGTAGCCTTACCTGCTATTCTGAACAGGGGCCTTGTGGGAGGATGGGAAGGTTGGAAGGGATAGACAAGGAAGAGGAAGGAAGCGGCCGTGGCCTTAAGTAAGGTTTTACTATTTGCTTTATGTCGCACGAGACATAGATAGGTCCTATGGCGACGATGGGACAGGAAAGGGCTAGGATCGGGAATATAGGGACCATGGCCTTTATTAAGTTATATCCCCAGCATTTTCCTGGTGTGAATGTGGGACAGTGGGGTTTGAACCCACTATCTTCCGAATGCAAGCTACCTGACCCAAACCACTTGGCCGCTCGCTCGGTCGTAAAATAGGTATCATCCCGCCTTTGCCTTGAGGAGAAGTGGGAAACCACGGAAAACCACTTCGAGTATGGCTGAAGTGGGAGTCGAACTCCCATCCACTCAGTTTACTTTCCGGGGCTGAGTAAAGCCGTTCCAGCCCTCGTACCACTTTTAAAGTTTCGTGACAGAGCCGGGAATCGAATCCGGGTCTCCGCGGGTGGCAGCTATCACACAAACCACAACCGCTACACCACAGAGGCGGACAAGACATTTATTTATTAAAATACATGAAATCTGATTGTTTTCACATAAATATCAGTATGATATCGCAATAAATGTGAGAAGAGAATACCCATACACTGTAAAATGTGGAAGAGAGTTATATGACCTAAGTTTCACTTTTTAATTGACCAAGCCATTTATCTCGGTCAGTTTGATGTCTATTGAAGCACTGATTCTACAGCGAAAGTATTTTCATTGTCAACCAAGTCAACAGTCGACCACAGGTGGTTTTCTATTCAGTCTCTGGAAATTGATTGTTATCGGATAAGACTTCTGATTCCATTGATATAATATTTTTCCATCGTAATAACCATGTCGAAAACACGACCAGTTCCTCACTTGATAAATTCGACGAAGTTTTCTTTAAAATAATAACATCCAGATTATTTTACGTCGGCTATCAGCCATGAAACGTTTGCTATATTCAACTTGGTGGTGTTGATGGTGGTATTTTGATACAAATATGTCTTAGAGCTGGGGGTCATCCGAAAGTTTGTGTGACAAAATAGTGTATGTAACAAGATGTGTGACACGATGTTACCTAGCAACAGTACCTTGAGAACTGTACAGGCCATGGAACTGTATAGAGCTACATAGTCCGTAGATCTGAATAAAGAGAGCTGCATAGACCGTGGATCTGTCTAAAGAGAGCTGCATAGCCGTGAATCTGTATAAAGAGAGCTACACAGATCGTGGATCTGTATAAGGAGAGCTGCATAGGCCGTGGATCTGTATAAAGAGAGCTGCATAGGCCGTGAATCTGTATAAAGAGAGCTACACAGACCGTAGATCTGTATAAGGAGAGCTGCATAGGCCGTGGATCTGTATAAAGAGAGCTACACAGACCGTAGATCTGTATAAGGAGAGCTGCATAGGCCGTGGATCTGTCTAAAGAGAGCTGCATAGCCGTGAATCTGTATAAAGAGAGCTACACAGACCGTGGATCTGTATAAGGAGAGCTGCATAGGCCGTGGATATGTATAAAGAGAGCTGCATGGCCGTGAATCTGTATAAAGGGAGCTACACAGACCGTGGATCTGTATAAGGAGAGCTGCATAGGCTGTCGATATGTATAAAGAGAGCTGCATAGACCATGGATCTGTATAAAGAGAGCTACACAGGCCGTGGATCTGTCTGTCATGACCATCCATCAATACTTCATATCACAGCCAGCACGGTTACTAGGTAACATCGCGTCACACATTTTATTACCAGACATACCTATGATAATTTAATTTCCCAAAGGGAAAATTAATAATATTTTTGCTTTGCAGCATTCTCATATTCAAGGAACTTTCCAGCCATATCTAAGACACGAAATAGTTTTTAAGGTTTTTTCTTTGCTAGTTGCTCTACGTCGCACCGACAGATAGCTCTTATGACGACGATGGGATAGGAAATGGAATTGGAAGGAAGCGGCCGTGGCCTTAATTAAGTTACAACCTCAGCATTTGCCTGGTGTAAAAATGCGAAACCACGGAAAACCATCTTCAGGGCTGCCGACAGCGGGATTCGAATCCTTTATCTCCTGGATGCAAGCTAACAGCCGCGTGCCCCTAATCGCACGGCCAACTCGCCCGGTTTTCTAAAGGTCTTGCTGTTGTTGTTGTTGTTACATACTTCACATATTCCAACTCCTGGGCCGTTCCACTTTTGCTGGCTGTATGTTTCATTTCTCTAAAATCTTCAGATGTATTTCCATTTGTAAGGCGATTTGTTTCATAGCGTGAGATACAGAATGATGCAACAAAAATGGAACTGGCTTTTATCTCCACTATCTTTGCAAGAGGTGCTGGTAAAAAAAAAAAAAGAAAGCACTGTTTCTAACGATCGTACACACTATTTGGAAATATAAAAGTACTACTTACTGTGGTTTGATTAGCCAGATAGAACATTTTTCAACTTTGGCATTAGTTCTACTAGCATTTCTTCTCCGGAAATGTTTTAAAGTCTAGAAAACATACAGTGAGTTTGCAAACAAAACTTTAATTCAAACTTCACGTCACAGCCTGCAATTAAATTCAAACCCTCATTATTGTAGAAGTCTTCTTCGTGAGCAGTCGAGATTTTCTTCTGAAGACGCGGAGCAATGTTCTTTGCAAAACGTAAACCGTTTCACCTTGTTTTCTTGACACGGCATATGCCCAAAAGCCGTCTATAATAAGAAATCTGTTACCATTAACTTCGAAGTTTTATTAATTAACTCACTTCAAAATATGTTTTGGAGATAATGCTCCACCATCCAAACAAAACCCCATGACACTACAGCCCTTGAAGGGCCTTGGCCTACCAAGCGACTGCTGCTCAGCCCGAAGGCCTGCAGATTTCGAGGTATCGTGTGGTCAGCACGATGATCCCTCTCGGCCGTTATTCTTGGCTTCCTAGACCGGGGCCGCTATCTCACCGTCAGATAGCTCCTCAATTCTAATCACGTAGGCTGAGTGGACCTCTGTAGTGAGGGAGGACCTCTGCTATCATACTATAATATAGCGCTACCATAACAGTCCGGGTGGTAGCGTGTTTAGACAAAAGTACAAGTAACGATAAATAATCAGAAGTACGCAGAGGAATATGCAAAGATATATGGCGATACAGTAGAGAGCTCAGCGTACTAGAATAATAATAATAATAATAATAATAATAATAATAATAATAATAATAATAATTGATGAGGAGTAGTATAAATCAAGGAAAATCGCGCAGTAAGGAAGAAACTAGCCCAATAGGAGATCACCAAAATAACAATGCGAAATAGAATATATATTTAACAACCATAATTTAACAACAAGATCAATAATTGCAAATAGAAGAAAAATCCAAACGGTGTGCCACATTTACAAATAATTATCCAATGGTACATAAAAGGAAAGCCTGTTGAATAAATTGGAAGTGTACAATATACATCGAAACTGAACCCTGAAAGAGAAAAAGCATGAAAGGGAGGGGGAAGGGAAGTAGGATGAGTATTAGGACGGGGAAGGGATTTTCTTCACCGGGTATTGCTGAAGTTTAGTAATAGCATAGATCTAGGATGACATCTGAAAATAATTTACAATCGTCCGTAGCGCAGTGCGTGAATAGAAGCAGTCTAAGTTATGAGTTTTCAAAGGAAAGCATAACCACTCGACAGAAGAAAATATTACAGCAGGCAATAGCTCGAATGAAAGTTTTGAGTCCAAATGCAGATAAATATTATAAGTCCTGCTCACCGAGTCGCTGTAGATAGAGTCCAGATGAAATTGACATGATTACAATAAGCACAGTTTTAGTGTGTGGTCCACCACTCGCCACGAAGCCCGACTCAACGGTGGAAAGGCGGAGAGAGCAATATATAGTAGAAAGGAAGATTCCAGAAAAAGAACGCAGGCTACAAGCCAGTGAGTTCTAGAAACATAATGTCACGTGGTTACACAGAGCACAGGCACAGTGAAGTGCAGCGAAGATGACGTAATCAGTCAAGTAGACGACAGGTGAGTGAAGTGCATGGTGCGGCGAGAAGGAAGTAGAAGCGAGCAGCAGTAAACAAGGTAGGAATATGTAGAGTAGATTCGGCGATCGTAATACCTCGAACCAGCCCTCAGGTCCAGGTAAAAATCCCTGACCTGGCCGGAAATCGAACCCGGGGCTTCCGGGTAAGAGGCAGGCACGCTACCCCTACACCACGATGCCGGCATGCTCCAACACCAGGTCGTGAAATAGTGTCAAACAATGCCTGTTAGATATTCTTGACAATTACAGTGACTTGAAAACAGAGAGGTAGATAAAAATCACGTAGGATATTGCCTGATTTGAAACTAAACGAACTTGCTTGATCACACTATCCCTAAACAATATTCCCAAATAGAAGGTTTATTGTTTCCAAACAGAGCAAAGAAGGAAAATGAGGAAATTCTAGGTAAATAATTGATATGGAATCTGTCACACGGTCGACAGACCTAATTGCTTACTGATTGATTGATTGATTGATTGATTGATTGATTGATTGACTGATTTATTTATTTATTTATTTATTTATTTATTTATTTATTTATTTATTTATTTATTTATTTATTTATTTATTTATTGATTCAACATAATTCATAGGATGTTATAAAATAGACGAAGCATAGTAATGAAAACACTGAACATGAAACAATGTGACGTAATTTCTCTTACTCCATCTACCAGGCAAGTTGGCCGTGCGGTTAGGGGCGCGCAGCTGTGAGCTCGCATCCGGGAGATAGTGGGTTCGAATCCCACTGTTGGCAGCCCTGAAAATAGTTTTCCGTGGTTTCTCATTTTCACACCAGGCAAATGCTGGAGCTATACCTTAATTAAGTCCACGGCCGCTTCCTTCCCATTCCTAAAGCCATGAACAGACGAGGACATTTATTGTACAACAGATGGCGCCACGCGATGGTGCAACTTTTTGCTCCACTGCCTTGTATGCAATCTTGCACGGGAGCTTGTACACACGCTTACCAGTTCCGTGGCAAGTTATTGCTAGAAAATGGCTGACGCTAAAGATACGAGGACGATAGCCGCTGCAGCTGCAGTTATTATTGCCGTGATTTCTCGACGTCGAAGGAGAAGAAAGTTACGATGGTACAATAGAAGGTGGTGGACTCGACCGTGGATTCAGAGGCGTGATGAAGGTAGAGAATTGCACAGCTTATTAAATAACAAGCTACGACTTGAAGACTCAGAATCCTACAAAAATTTCTTGAGAATGGATGAAGCACAGTTTACGAAGCTTTTAAATCTGGTAGAACCCAGAATCATAAAGATGAACACCAACATGCGAGAAAGCATTTCAGCATCAAGGAGGTACGTACCGGTATATGAATGTTACATGGTTCCTTAAAACACACTACCGGTACATCTTATAGGCCTATGTAACCTAAAACCGAAATATTAACACTATTTTCCCTTTCAACAGATTAGTGCTGACCTTGAGGTTCCTGGCAAGTGGAGAAAGCTACAAAAGTTTGATGTATTCTTTTAGGATTTCTGCGAGTGCTATCTCAACAATAATTCCAGAAACATGTAAAGCTATATATGAAAGCCTGAAGGATGAATACTTGAAGGTAGGCCTACAGATTTAATTATTCTCATGTTATGTTGGTAGAGTTTAGCATGCTTAGTATGTACCAGGGATATATGCTATAGTATCTATATTTTTCATCAGCTTATGGCAACTATAGCCTACTGTACAGAAGGCATAATTTCTGCAACATGTAAACCAATATTTTTCAAACCAAATTCTGTCTTATTTAAACTGTGATATAAATAAATGTTTCATGCTACAGGTTGATAGCATTATTTGTTGAGTTTGTAAGCCCCATTATTATATTTATACTCTGCATTTTAACTTTCACATGGCACATTTTCTTTTTCAGATGCCATCAACAGAAAATGAGTGGCTTGAAATATCCAAGCAGTATGAAGAAATATGGAACTTTCCCAATTGCCTTGGTGCTCTTGATGGAAAACATGTTGAATTTAGGCCACCAAGGTGCATAGGTTCATACTATTTTAATTACAAAGGAGGAAATAGCATAGTGTTACTTGCTCTAGTTGATGCAGGATATAAATTTCTGTATGTAGATGTAGGATGCAATGGACGAATAAGTGATGGGGGTGTGTTGAGAAATAGTACATTACATACAATAATGGACAAAAATTTAGCCAACTTCCCTTTGTCAAAACAATTACCAGGGAGCACTGTCAAAGTTCCCTATGTGATAGTTGCAGATGATGCTTTCCCTCTACAAGAAAACATCATGAAGCCTTATAAAGGGAATCTCACTCAGCAGCAGAAAATATTTAATTATCGCTTGAGCAGGGCTAGGCGCACATCAGAAAATGCATTTGGCATACTGTGCAACAGATTTAGGATATTGTTGAAAAAAATTGAGCTTCCTGTGGAGACAGTGGAAATAATAACATTATCTGCCTGTGCACTGCATAATTTTTTATTAACTACAGGTAATAAAAGATATGTAGGACATCTAGAAGAGAGGGAAGATACAGAACAGTGTGTAGTTGTTCCTGGTGGATGGAGGAAGGAGAATCTTGTAGGATTACAGAGGGTAGGGAGGCAGAGGTCTGCAGAGGATGCTAGGAAAATAAGAGATACTTACCAAGAATATTTTAATACTACTGGTTTTGTGCCATGGCAGTGGGAGTCGATAAAGAATTGTAATTATTGACATTTCAGAAGTATATTTTGAAATACAATAAATGTGAATAAAATAAATTAAATTTAAACTATGTGGAATGTGGTGTTCCTAGAAATTTGACTAAAGTTCAGAATGTTTAATTTATTGCATTAATTAAGCTGTAAATGTAAAATGTATCATAATTCATATTTTTATCTAAGTTATGCTTCTGTCATTCCATATGTAAGTGCTAGTATTTTATTTTTTAAGTTAGCTTTCACTATGTTATACTGTATGTGAAAATAATACCAGTGTGAATTACAAAAATTAACATAATAAATAGGAAAGAAAACAAGGCAAAAATGTACTATAATTCAATCTCTGCTTCTGTCATTCCACATGTATGTGATAGTATTTTAATTTGACTGTGTTGTATCTGAAAAATCATATCAGTGTGAAATTACAAGAAAGTAAAGTAAGAAAGAAAAAAAATTGCAGTATTAAATTAAGAACATCTAAACCAGTCTTCCTTAATTACTCACACAGCCTGTGGTCTTCTTCTTGCAGATTCAATATAACATCAAATATTTCTCTCTTCCCTTGAAAGACAAGGGATTTTTTCTTTAGTTGTTTTAAAGCACTAGAAACAAACACACCAAATGCATCCAGATCAGACAGCTGCTGTTTTTCCTTTGCCACAGAGTCCAGAACTGAAGTGGCTTGTTGAAGGAGTTTGTCTTCCTCTTGCACGATTAGTTTCCTTTTCTGGCCTCTTGATATGCTCCTTTCATGTGGTGATGGTTGATTTGGTGATGATGGTGACAGTGAAGCAATTAACTGTGGTGGTAGATCACTAGATGTTGATGGAACTGGCGTCATCACTTCCCAGTCTCCAACTACAGGAACTTCATCAAGGGTTGGAACAGCTTCGCATGTAAATTCAACCTGAAATGAAGAATAACTGTTAAATGTTGGATTCATGTTTCAGTTTCCATAATTTATCATAATATAATACTAGGACATAGACAATAGAATGTTAGTATTAATTTTATGAACATTATAATGGTTTCTAGTTCAATTCAAATGTTACTAGGCCTACTGTATTGTAAAATGTTAGCATAGATACTGGTATACTCTATATATCAAATAATAATAATAATAATAAAATAACCAAGTCTTACAAATTTCCGTACTTACTCTATTGGCTGTTCCTTGGGAAGCATCGTGTGTTCTGGAGAGAGCTGCACTGCTGGTCCCTTTTCTGGGCTGGACATAGTCCTTCAAAAACATAAGTTTTTCGAAGTACCAAATTGAAGGTTTGTATACTTCGTCCATCCCAGCACCACTTGTCTTCGAATTATTAACTTTATTTAGTTCTGCCACGAACGTGGTACGTAAACTTTTCATTTTATTAATTATGTCACCATTTGTTGTCGATGATCTAATTTCTTTTAAAGCCTCGCGCACATTATCCATAGCCACGTGTCTCGCATGTTTATTGTGGTACGAGGGCGACTTGTTGTTGTAGAGGCACGATTCTCTGCTGTAGGCCTCAATCAGGACATCTATCGCGACTTTAGACCACTCCATAACAATTAAAAAGGAATAAAAATAGAAACAACTACAATTTATAGTTAATTTAATAGTTAACGATAAAAATACAGCAGAGTTACACGGTAATGTAACACACACTTCACACTTCTCACGTCAGCTCTTGCTCGAAATGGCTACCAGATGGTAAGGAATATAGCATGCTCCAATGGCATGCCATTTACAAGCAATTCCCTGGTATGCCAGTAGATGGCATGCAAGGTGAACGTACACACGGAGACATCTCGACGTGGCGCCATCTATTGTACAATAAATGTCCTCGTCTGTTCATGGCTTAAGTCTTTCCTTTCCCATCGTCGCCATAAAATTTATCTGTGTCGGTGCGACGTAAAGCAAGTAGCTTAATCCATCTCTACACGCGGCCGACGTCTGACTAGAGTGTTTACTTTTCTCCGGTATCGGTTGACGAATTTGGTCTCCTTTATTACGAGACTATCAACAACATGAAGTCCGGCTCCGTGGCTAAATGATCAGCGTGCAGGCCTTTGATCCAGGGGATCTTGCGTTGGATTCCCGGGCGGATCGGGGATTTTTACCTTCATTGGTTAATTTCGATATCTCGGGGGATGGGTGTGTGTGCCGTCTTCATCATTATAGTTTATCTAGGTAGGACCCCAGCCTCATAGACGCGCGCGTCGCCTATATGACATCGACTCGAAGGACCTGCACCAGACTTCTTCGGTGGCCACACGTAAAAAAAAAAAGAAACATTAAACTTGTTTCTTACCAAGCTGCTATGAGCTTGCATTCGGAAGATAATGGGTTCGAAGCCCAAGAAGGTTGTTTTCCTATTTTCCCATTTTCACACCAGGCAACTGCTGGGGCTGTATCTTAATGAAAGCCATGGCTGCTTCCTTACCGCTCCTAGCCCTTTCTAATTTCATCGTCGCCATAAGACCTATCTGTATCGGTGCGACGCAAAGCCAATTGTAAAAAGAACTTATTTCTTGATCACTTAATATTATTTTAAACTCCGGCTTATAAAGTTCCTTTCGGTATTACTATGCGGAATACTTGTATCGCATTCGTTAGTGAATATAAGCCAGATTACCTCTGAGCTGACCATTGCTAACAATTTATAATATAAATTAGGAATTGAATCTTAAGCGTGAGTAATGTTATCGCTAGTTCGTAAAATAATGTTAGATTTGTCTCTTCCTTGGGGAGCTGGCAATGCAAATTTATGAATGTGACTGGACTTAATGGAGGGGAATAATAGTGGTAAGAACAGTAGGTGACGTATTGACATTACGTGAAAATTTAGTTGCAGCGTGTGATGTGAAGTTACTTCAATTGCTATATACATTACAGTAGAAGAACTATTACACTGATACATGTCCAAACCGTCTTACACCAAGGCCAATAAACATGAGGCAATGAGGAGTCGCATTGTAGATATATGGGAATGCGGTCGGCCGATCACTGTAACTGGCCTACGAGAAGAAACCGTCAGGTCACGGTGAAGATAATTTCAGAAGGAGGGCACTGAAGGTATCACGACACACCAAAACCTCGGAATAGCTAGCAAGACCGCTAAGGAGCAGGAATGAGACATTGGGAAAGCCAACAAGTGGAATCCACTTCCGCTTATCTGTAGCGATTGCAAGGAATCTCAACTTGCAAGTGTGTCCACCATCGTAGACCGCTATAAAGAAAATAAGCCCTTACACGTGAGGACAGAAAATCACACAAGGCTTTCTGCCTTACAGTCTTCCTCCTAGCAACCGAAGAATTCCGGGAGATCTATAATCAGGAGCGATGAAAAGGTTTCTTCGCCGAATGTCAGTGCGGAGGCCCGACAACACGCGCTACTGAACGGAACACTTAGGCCCATTTCACACTTGTCCGGCTGTCCGGTACACGACTGTGAGGAAAAGACGCGTATGAGACGTTTCATACTTGTCCGATAAAAGTCGTTGTATAAACGATACCCGGCTGCCATGGTATTGCAGTAGAAGCCGGGGTCTCTCACTGTGTCAACCGGCTGTCGGTGCCGGCAAAACTAGATTGTGAGGGTAGTGGGAGCTGCGAATTAGTTGAGGATTTCATATATAGCCAGCACGGCAGCTGTCTGCAGTTTTCGAGTGTTGTGTTTTCTTGTTTTGAATAGGCTGAATACATTTTTTGAAGGATGGGTTGTGGCGCTGAATGGAATTTTTGATTCTTACATATAGTTCGTCAAATGTTTGGACGCTTATCTTAAAATAGTTGAAAAACTTGTCCTCGTCGTTTCTTAAACCTTTAAAATGTACTAACAATACCCCAGCCTCGTATATTTTAATACTGATCCGATGAACCCATTGCAGTCTATTTCTTCTCCCTTTCTTCAAAGGATTTAGCGATTTACTGCGATCCATTCTAACCCGCGACGTGTACACAACTGCTGTCATGTACTGAACGGGCATGTGTGAAAAGTATACACATTCTTGTCGGAGCCGGCTGGGTAAATGTGAAACAGGCCTCAGTAGTCGCTTTTGGGGGCGGATGAGCACCGCTGGAGTGGGAGAGTTAGAACAGGCCTAATCCAGGATGGACTCGGAGTATACGCAGATCTCGGAGGAGTGTATGCAAGCCAACCATCCGAGCCCTGTACCAAGTGGACGAGATGTCTTCCATCAATCTTGAGCACAATAATAGCATCTTGCAGACATTTCAGACTACCAGGTGTGTTAGGACTGGACTGGCCCACGCACTCATACCTCAACCGCATAGACCACGTCTGAGCGTTATGGTTCAAGAGCATACCATTGAATTTCTCAGTAGAGCGACGGGACGCTTCCTCGTGTTTGTAGCTCTTTGTTTTTCTCTATCCCAGGGAGCCTCAAGGATGGGGGGACAGTGATAGCCTTATTAAAGAGTTAGGACGTCTATTTTCATTTTCCCCTTACTTCTTTTTTTTTCAAATTCCTAGTTCAAGAAGCTGTGATATTATATTTTCTTGAAGAAGAATGATAGGTTTGAAATTCATCTTTTCCTTATTTTTGTTCCGAAATGTCCTCCTATTTTCTGAATAGTCAACGTACTGGCCATCGCTTCAGGGGCACCAGGCTCGATTCCCGGACAGGTCAGTGATTTTGAATAGTAATGGTGAATTTGTTTAGCTCGGGAACTGGGGATTTTTACCGTCTCTACCATCCCTGCAACTCACACTCTCTCCAACAAAATAACAGGGAGTTTCCCATAAAAGGCAGATGACGCCCATCCTCAATAATAATGTTGTTGATTTTACGACTCACTAACTAATTTAACGTTTTTTGGAGAAGGCGAGCTGCCGGATATTTGTCCCGCAGGAGTCCTTTAACGTGCCATTAAATCTACTGACACGAGGCTGACGTACTTGAGCACATCAAATACCACTAGACTGACCCAGGAACGAACATGTCTAATCGTGCTCAGAAGGCCAGTGTTCTAATGTTTGAGCTACTCAGCCCGGTACGCCCATTCTTGACGGAGAGTCTGCCTTACAAAGTTACACGAGGCTACCAAAAGTCGCATGAAATATTTTTTAAAAGCAAGTTTCCATTTCTTTAAATAAGCAAGAAGCGTCTGCCTTGTTTTTCTTGAGGAGTTCAGTTCACGAAATTTCCTTAGCAAATACATTTTTAACATGAAATATATTAATTATTTACGTCTACAGAATCGATATTACAATACTTTGTGAAGAAACTTTTTTCATTTTGACATAGATGAGGCGTTTTATGTTAGAGTGGTGTACCCTACTTTACGTACCTTTAACTGAGATGGCAGTGTTGGGTTCTAAATAGTTTTGTTGACATGACTGTCAAGTATTTTGAGACCGGGATACCGTTTGAATCAGCTAATGTGATAAGGCGAGGAAGGTGGCCAAATGTAGATCTTCTATTATTTTGACGTTATTGTGTTACAATGAGGCACATATCGTCAGGGGCGTACGGATAAATTATTTTCGAGGTGGGAGGAGGGGGAATATTAAATATTCAAATTTGAGGACTTCTATAAAATAATGTTGGGTGCATATTTTGAAATTAGAAACACCACAGTAAAACTTTCAAGAAACACAATTATTTAATTAAGACAAATTTGTAGTCACTTCGATGATTATAATAGCAGACGTCTCCTCGGTTTTTGGCCCGCTTATGGATTATATTTTCTATGGTCACATGTTCTTCTTTGTGTATTTACAAAATATCATACACATTCAAACTTCCCTGTGCAGTCATATTCTTTAAATAACGTTTTACATACCTCAGAGATGAAAAAGAGCGTTCAGGATTGGCAGTGGTTACTACAGTTTTTCTCACCATTCTTGATAGCCGAAGAAAGCAATCGCAATCACGTGTATTCTGACATACTACCTGTTGAAAAAATATTTCTCTTTCGTTCATTGCACTGTTTCGCCTGAGCAATAATCCTCATTGTTACGATCCTGTTTTTTTAATCACAGGGGAGTTAGAACAATTCGGTTTTCCGCTGTGAGGTTTGTAGTCGAGGGACTGAAGGTATGGGAGTGGCTATGGGAATGCACTTTCGCCCGTAGTGGCTAATTTCTTTATGGAGCATTTTGAGGAGGAGGCTATTGCTTCGGCGCCTGGTGGAGGTATGTTGATGATACATTTGTTGTCTGGACAGAAGTTCCTGAGAAACGTCATCTATTTCTAAACCACCTAAATCAGCAACATCCTTCAACTAAATTCACTATGCAGATGGAGTCGGACGGATGCCTTCCTTTCTTGGATGTTTTAGTAAAAAAGCAACCGGACGGCTCCTTGGGATATACCGTCGTAAACCTACCCACACAAATCCCTAAATTCATGCAGATTCTCACCACAATCCAGCACAAAAACAAGGCATCCTTACGACACTCACCAAGAGGGAGAGACGAATCCGTGAGCCATCAAACATTCAGGTGGAGATGGACACACTCAGAGTCACAATAATAATAATAATAATAATAATAATAATAATAATAATAATAATAATAATAATAATAATAATAATAATAATAATAATAATAATAATAATAATAATTGTACCTGTTGGTACACCCCTACGCCTCACTTTTGAATTTTCCGCCTTAAGTAATTCTCTACAGGAGAAACTCTCAACTTTACAAACTGGATTAACTCATAAGTTTTCTCAGAAGATGGCACTACCATAAACTTTGTGATTACGAAGTTGTCAATACTGTGTGGAGTTCAACTTGTTTTGTTTTCCATTAATCAAGAAGTGTGGACATTCTCTTATAGATGTCTCTACTAAAAAACTATGATCATGCACCCTGGTGCGAAGTGAAGGAACTTTTCTTGAAGATATTTTGTACTCATAAGTTTTCCTATAACTAAATTTCGTTCTTTCATTTGTGGGTTGGCAATATAAATCCTTTCTTTCCGCCAATCCAGAATTTCTGTAATTCATTTTTGACCAGTCGTGTCCTTCTTCTTCAATTTTGATGTGTAACTTTTAGCCAGCCAATAAAGTTGAGTGGGTGTGTCTTAATTATTCATGAGAGGTCTCGAACTTTCCCCGAGGGTTTAAATACTGCTGATTTTCACGGCTCGTGGCCACTCGAACAACATCCAGCCTAGTGTATGGAAGTGTAGCAGGAGGCGGGTAGTGCCTCTTACTTCGGGCAGCAACTCTTCAACAAGGTAATGGCCGTTTAACATCTTTATTTCTTGCTAGCTCAGCAGTTTAACCCGCGGGGCAGGTCCGAAACCTTTAATATGTAACCTATCTCTTGAAACATGTAAAACTTTTTCAGTCCTTGTAAAACTTCATTTATCTTTAACTGTAATTCGGGGATTGAGAGTGCTTTTCCCTCTCGAGCTCCCCTTCATTTGATTGGAGGAGACTACGTTTTCGTAACCGATTTTCTACTCTTCCTTAATGTGTAAACATTTTTGTTATACCTCCCTCGTTTGAGAATAGCCCCTCTGTCACCAGCCTAGTGCCTCTTAGGTTTTAAAATCTGTATTTGGGAGTGCTGATACACGTCTCCATTCTTTTTGCTTTCAGGGCTATTTAAGTTAACCTGTTATTTTTCTATTAAGGCCCAGTAGGCTGGGTACTAGCATGGAAAATTGAGAGAAGGTCAGCTCTTTCTGATGCGGTAAAGAGCCTTTAGGAGGCCAGATGTGGTTTTTGGAGCTAATGCTCCTTGAATGAAGGGGTTTTCTGCCCTTTGATCAAATGTGTGATTGGGTAAAGTTGGGCTAGTTGCCCGAGGATTGTGAAATTGGGGCTCGAAGCCCAGAATTTGGAAAGACCCCTGAATTTGTGCTTTCGTTTGTAAAGTTATCATTGTACCTGTGTTGTTTTATTGTTATTTCACCTAGTGAAAATGTGTTAAATCCTGTTGTCTATTAAAATTATAACCTTTATTGAAATTTTAATTCATCTTTCGGCCTTGTAGTTAGACCCATTCCAGCCCGCTCCTTCTTTCACCTCTGCCTTCCACGGGTAACTCCGTAAGAAGTGGTAGCAGAGTGTGGTTGAGTGGGTCTCATTTAAGCCCCTTTTGACTGTTAAACATTGCTTTTAAACTCTAACAATTTTCTCAGTCGCTGGAATTTTTTCGATTTTCTAAATTTATAAAACTCTGTCATCATGTCCGGGTCTCGCGAAGTCCTCCATCCCGGCTACTTGCGGAGGAATTAATTTATGAATTAACCATTAGAAATGTTCAATCTGGAGGCACGGTTGCGGTAGACACAAACAAGCTTAAGGATTCCCTTGATTTTCCGATTACCATCCCAAATTTGGTAGAGAAAAAGATTGACGATGCTCTCTCCACGATCACTGAAAATACTACTGAGCTAGCATCTGTATTTAGATTTTTTGAAGTGGGTGATCCAGCTCCAAATCAACTTAAACGTGTACAAGCTAGACTGTTCCATTTTTACAATAGAGTTAGTGATCTATTGTCTCTTAAGTTAAGTGACTTTCAGGGTAAGGAGGCTAGTGCTCTTACTTTTCTAAAATGTCTAGTAAGGTTAGTCAATTGTTATCGGGAGCTACTACCCCCAAGACCGATCAAGCCACGGTTGCAAGCATAGCTAATGAGGAGGATTCCTCCAAGGGGGAAGAAAGTAGAAGATCCGTAGGAGTCCAACAAACATCTGCCCCATTAGAAACCGAGTTAGGTCTTCGTACATCCATCCCTCCCTTTGTGTTGAATAGTGCAGTCTCTGAAACAGCTTCTCCGCCCCTTAGGCCTTTAGTTACCATGTCACCCGGGTTCAGTAGTTTGCCTCATCCTTTAGCGATGTTGCTTAGAGGTATTTCTAAGTTTTCCGTTAACTCCACCAGTGATGTTATTTCATTCCTAAGGTTTATAGTTGAGTTCCAAGATCACGCTCTTGTCTTTTCTCTTTCTCCGTGTCAAATTCTTCAGATTATTTATTCCCATTCCATTGGTGTCCTCTCTGACAAAATAGTGAGAGCCATAGCTGATCAATCCTCCATAGAAGACTTCCACGCCCATTTGTTAGCTAATTTCATTCCGGCTCGAGCTAGGTCATCTCTAATTCAAAAGTATTATTATAGAGTACAGCGACTGAATGAAAATCTTGCCGACTTCATCCAAGACATTAAATTCTACACTAGGGTATTTGCTCTACATTTCCCTGAAGATCAAATTGTACAGGCCATTGTGGAAGGAATTTCACCATCCTACAGGTCATATTTGTATTTCGAGTCGCGTGCGCAAAATTTTGCCGAGTTAGTGGCTATGGCTTTCTCAGCCAAAGGTTTTAGGTATGCTGACACATTACGTGTCGCGAAGGAGCCCCCTCCGTCTTTAAGTAATTTTCGGCCTCCACCTCGCCGAACTGTCATTGCTCGCAAATGTTATGCTTGTGGGTCGCCTGACCATCTTCGGAACAAGTGTCCATTGATTAAATCTAGCGCGACAAGGAATGGAGCAGGGTCATCCCAAGGCTGTTTTGAATGCGGAACCTTTTCCCATATAGCAAAGAATTGCCCTAATACTAATAGCACCCCCTCCTGCTCAACTTCTGGTGCAACTTCTACCAATAATCAAAAGTGACCAGTGGCTTCGGCTGAGTCGGCTAACTCATCTTTCCAAGGCTCACCCCCAAGTAAACCAGCCGAAATCTCAGGCTCGGAACATGGTAGGAAGTCTTCCAGCCCCACATTTGAATGCCCAAAAGAATGTCTTAGGATTGCGGCGGATTCCCCCGCACCTGTACCATTTCTCAAAATTGAATTAAATAATGAACCCGTCACCGCTCTATTAGACTCAGGCAGTGTTTGTTCAATTATTTCGGCTGAATGGTACTCTAAATTAAAGTCTGCCTGTAAATTTCCTGATTATTGTTCGTCTTCTGTTCAATGCGTTTCGGCAAACTCCTCTCCATTAAAAATTTCAGGTTTCTTGTATGCCAAAATTAGAATTGCTAAATTTACTTGGAAAGTTAAACTCTTTGTGGCTAAGCATTTGTCTTGCCCCATCATATTAGGAGCGGACTTCATGTGTCACACCGGTCTTGTGCTCGACATTCAGAGCAAGTCGTGCACTTTCAAATTTGCTAGTAATTTCAAAATCCCCTAACTTAAATGTAGTTCTGTGTCATGTTCATCTCTTTCGCCTACCCAGGATGAGATGTTGTTAGACCTTAGACATCTACCTGAGGAGCAGGCTGATAGTATTCGTAAGTTGTGTCAGTCATTTCCAGATGTTTTCTCCGATACTCTTGGCGTTACTGACCTTATCGAATACAAGATCGAGGTTACGGATTCGATTCCAGTCCGATTTCCACCTTATAGGTTATCTCCACCTAAAATGAAGGCTCTGAAAGAGATCATAGATCAGATGTTGAAGGACGGTATAATTCGACCATCTAAATCGGGATATTCATCGCCTATTTTTCTAGTTCCGAAACCCCAAGGTGGCTTCAGGCCTGTGATTGACTATAGGGCTTTAAATCGGAAGGTGGTGTTACAATCTGTGCATCTGTGCCCCTTCCCGACCTTCACTCTTGTTTCTCATGGTTTCGAAAAGCCAAGGTCTTCACCATCTTAGACCTTAATCCAAACACCTTACAGCTTTTGCCACGGATTGGAACTTGTATGAGTACAACCGCGTGCCTTTCGTGCTCCCCACGGGAGCAGCTGTTTTTACGCGACTGCTAGACAGGATATTCTCCGACATCAAATTCGAGTACTTATACCATTATCTTGATGATGTCGTATTTTCTGAGACCTTTGAAGAACATTTGATCATCTAAAAGAGGTCCATAATCGCCTTCGTAAGGCAGGGTTAACTGTGAAGTTATCCAGGATTGCTTTCGCTAAGCCTTCTATGTCATTTCTAGGGCATATTGTGTCGCCCTATGGTGTCGCAGTGGATCATTCTAGAACACAGACCACCCGTGACTTTAAACCTCCTAAGGATATCAAAGGTATTGCCAGATTCATTGGCATGGTGAATTTCTTCAGGAAATTTATTCCTAACTTCGCTAACAGAGCGGCGCCCTTGAACTTACTTCGTAGGAAGTCAAATTTGAGTGGAGGCCTTCTCAACAAGCCGCCTTCGAAGACCTCAAATTAGCTCTTTGTAACGCCCCCGTCCTGGCTATGCCTGATTTCTCGAAGAAATTCATCGTCCAAACCGACGCGTCGTCGTCGGCGGTGGCTGCAGTCCTTCTTCAAGAGACTGAACTAAGGAGGCGACCCATCGCTTATGCATCTAGGACTCTATCGGCTCAAGAAGCCAAGTATTCCATCTATGAACTTGAGGGTTTGGCTGTCTTATTTGCGCTAGAGAAGTTCCGCCTCTATCTGGAACACGTCAAGTTTGACTTGAAAACGGATAACCAAGCCTTAAGTTGGGTCGTAGCTAGGCCGCGTCGCACTGGCCGTATAGCCCGCTGGGCCATCAGAATTTTTGCCTTCCAGTTTGATGTTAGGCATATAAGAGGGTCTGAAAACGTTGTGGCGGACGGACTAAGCCGTATGTTTTCTAATGAAGTAGAGACCTCTGAACAGGACGATGGTTCTTCACTTCCCGAGTCCATATGTCTTGGTGTAAATGTCATTTTAACTGATGCTCCCATGCTGTTTAGGGATATTGAAAAATATCAAAGTGTAGATCCAGTCCTGGCTCCTATTATGGAAACCCTTTCTTCTGGGGAACATGTCGTCCCTTATGTACTGAGGAATGGTGTTTTATGTTGCCCGTCGAGGCATGATAAGAAATTGAAAGTTGTCGTTCCAGCTGTTCTTGTGCCGATGATCTTCAAGTACTACCATGAGACCCCATTAGGGGGGCATTTAGGCATCTTCAAAACTAGAGAAAAGATCCGAGAAATGTTCATTTGGAATGGTATTGACGGTGAAATTCGTGAATTGGTAAAAGCCTGTAAATCTTGCTGGCTTAGTAAACCTAGCACTTCCACTAAGCAAGGACTATTGTCTTCTCATCAAGCGTCGCGCCCCATGGAACGCCTCTATATCAACTACGTAGGTCCCTTCCCCCAATCAAAGGGGAACGCCCACAAATTCATTCTTGTGTGTGTAGATGGTTTCACAAGATTTTCCTGGCTATTTCCGACTAAGCTGGCTACCGCTCAATCCACTATTTCTTGTTTAAATTCCATCTTTGTTTCTTTTGGTCCGTGTCAATATATTGTTTCTGACAATGCTAAAGCTTTCACCTCCAATCTCTTTCGGAAATTCTGTTTCGATCTGTCCATCTCTCATGTGACTACTTCTGCATACTATCCTCAACCATCTTTGGCTGAACGTGTAAATCGTAATCTGAGGTCGGCTCTAATTACTTATCATCATGACGATCATTCTAGGTGGGATACGTCCCTGCATTGGCTAGTCTTCGCTTTTAATGCGGCGGTTCATAAAGCTCATAAGTTTACTCCAGCTTCCTTGATGTTAAAGTTTGTACCCAATAGGCCGCTCTCTAACCTGTGGTCTCTTAGTGATATTCTACCTGAGACAATAGATCCAGATAATATTAGAGACCTTTGGAAGAAGGCTAAGGCCAATCTTAAGGTTTCTCATGAAAAGGTTAGGGAAAGATATGATCGTGGACGGAGGCCCACCAATTTAAAAATAGGAGACCAAGTGATGGTCATAAACTTTGTTCCCGCGGGCAAGCTTGCCCCCAGATTTCATGGGCCGTGCACGGTTTTGGATTTTCCTAACTCCAGTAACATTATTAGTAAGCAATCCAGCCACCGAGAGTATCTTTAGTGTCCATATTTCACAGATTAAGCCCGTGTAAAATCCTTGTTAACTTTGTCATTAACATTGTCCGACTCGTTGGCTCAACGGTCAGCGTACTGGCCTTCGGTTCAGAGGGTCCCGGGTTCGATTCCTGGCCGGGTCGGGGATTTTAACCTTAATTGGTTAATTCCAACGGCACGGGGGCTGGGTCTATGTGTTGTCTTCATCATCATTTCATCCTCATAACGACGCGCAGGTCGCCTACGGGAGTCAAATAGAAAGACCTGCACCTGGCGAGCCGAACCCGTCCTGGGATATCCCGGCACTAAAAGCCATACGACATTTCATTTCATTTCATTAGAATTTTGCTGGAACTCTGAAGGTTATATTTTTCTCTAAATCTTAGGCCTTCTGCACCTTGTTCTAATTTCTGCTCTATATACGTATGTAAGACCTTACCCGCTGGTTATCCTGCTGTCCTCTCCTGTGCGGCCATTACCAAGCTCCCGTCTCCTGCTAAAACATACCAGTGGCTTTAAAAAGAAGGTCCACGCCGCTGGCCCCTGAGCCTCACCAACAAGATTGTACCCTAAAGCACAAATTACCAACAACAATTCCGCCGCCGAGATTTTATTGTTTCAGTGCCCCGCAGCCCTTCGTCGCCTTACCGCTACCGTGGTAGGGTATGGGCCCACTCCACTCCCGTGATGTCCTTCTGTGTACGGCGCGCCGGAGTCTATCTCCCGGCAAAGGCTGATGTGCGGCGCACCATCCGCCAGCATATCTCGGGACTGTAAACACTCTTGCAATTTGCGGCGTCCTTCAGCACGACTACCCCTCGCATAGTAGCGGGAGAGGTGTATCTCAGGGTACTTGAGGGGGCCGGGCGACCTCGACTGGATATCGGCAGCAGCGGCAAGTCGTGCCGTCAATTTGTAACATGCACTTGGCATTATACAATTGCAAAGACACTCTCCAGACGGAGTTCAACTAACTCCTAACTATCTACTTCAAACTAGAAATTTTTGTGTAATGTTCTTCAAATTGCCTCCACAAGACTTTGGAAATTCTTAATGTTTCATCCATATTCTCCCACCTATCGATGTGCAAGGAAGCTGGAATTCAACTAATTTCAAATTATCAACCAAAGAAAACTTGGATTTTTTTTAAAAAATAATTTTCTTCTACATTCTTCTGTGTCACCCCTTGGAAGGACATTTGGGTGGGGGAGGTCTGTACCGGTTGGTACACCCCTACGCCGCACTTTTGAATTTTCCGCCTTAAGTAATCCTCTACAGGAGAAACTCTCAACTTTACAAACTAGATTAACTCATACGTTTTCTCAGAAGATGGCACTACCATAAATTTTGTGATTACAAAGTTGTCAACACTGTGTGGAGTTCAACTTGTTTTGTTTTCCATTAATCGAGAAGTGTGGACATTCTCTTATAGATGTCTCTACTAAAAAACTGTGATCATGGACCCTGGTGTGAAGTGAAGGAACTTTTCTTGAAGATATTTTGTACTCATAAGTTTTCCTATAACTAAATTTCGTTCTTTCATTTGTGGGTTGGCAATATAAATCTTTTCTTTCCGCCAGTTTTGAAGTTAACCAATCAAATTTTTCTGTAATTAATTTTTGACCAATCGTGTCCTTCTTCTTCAATTTTGATGTGTAACTTTTAGCCAGCCAATAAAGTTGAGTGGGTGTGTCTTAATTATTCATGAAAGGTCTCGAATTTTCCCTGAGTGTATAAAAACTGCTGATTTTCACGGCTCCTGGCCACTCGAACAACATCTAGCTTAGTGTATGGAAATGTAGCAGGGGGCGGGTAGCGCCTCTTCCTTCGGGCAGCAGCTCTTCAACAAGGTAATGGTCGTTTAACATCTTTATTTCTTGCTAGCTCAGCAGTTTAACCCGTGGGGCAGGTCCGAAACCTTTAATATGTAACTTATCTCTTGAAACATGTAAAATTCTTCCGTCTTTGTAAAAGTGCATACATCTTTAACTGTAATTCGGAGATAGAGTGTGCTTTTCCCTCTCGAGCTCCCCTTCATTTGATTGGAGGAGACTACGTTTTCGTAACCGATTTTCTACTCTTCCTTAATGTGTAAACATTTTTCTTATACCTGCCTCGTTTGGGAATAGCCCCTCTGTCATCGGCCTAGTGCCTCTTAGGTTTTAAAATCTGTATTTGGGAGTGCTGATACACGCCTCCATTCTTTTTGCGTTTAGGGCCATTTAACTTAACCTGTTATTTTTCTATTAAGGCCCAGTAGGCTGGGTACTAGATACCCTTGTTTCATTGTAAGTTATGCCTTGATGGCAATCATGTGTAAAAGCCTGGCATTGTCTTTAATTAGCTTGGAAAATTGAGAGAAGGTCTGCTCTTTCTGATGTGGTAAAGAGCCTCTAGGAGGCCAGATATGGTTTTTGGAGCTAACACTCCTTGAATGAAGCAGTTTTCTGCCCTTTGATCAAGTGTGTGATTTGGTAAAGTTGGGCTAGTTGCTCGAGGATTGTGAAATTGGGGCTCGAAGCCCAGAATTTGGAAAGTCCCCTGAACTTGTGCTTTCGTTTGTAAAGTTATCATTGTACCTGTGTTGTTGTATTGTTATTTCACCTAGTGAAAATGTGTTAAATCTTGTTGTCTATTAAAAATATAACCTGTATTGAAATTTTAATTCATCTTTCGGCCTTGTAGTTAGACCCATTCCAGTCCTCACCTTCTTTCACCTCTGCCTTCCACGGGTAACTCCGTAACAATAATAATAGAGATATAATCCTGTAAGGGGATTTAACCGTTTTCTGGTAAATTTATTAATGATTATATGAAAAAAATCACCCTGCTGCTATTACTCATTCAAATAGTAAAGATGTCTTGAAAGTAAATCTTCCATTAACATGTTCAGATTGAAATCAAATTGAAGAATTTTAAATGCTGTTAAGATTGAACAAAATATAATCTTCGTTGTATATATCCACTTGATGTTTCTAAGATGTCCAGAATGAACTATTGTTCTCAATAGAGGATGGTTTCCTAGCTGTACTTCCTCTTAAAACAATAATTTCCACCACCACCAACACTTCCGGTCTAGAAGGCCAAGAATATTGGCCAAAAGGATTCGTAATTCTGACCACGCAACACCTCGTAATCTGCAGGCCTCTTGGCTGAGCCACGCCCTTCAGGTTTCTTGCACAGTAGTTGTTTTATGTTGTTGTTTATTTTGAAGTCAATTTCATACATATTTCGTTTTTACTTACAGTAACTTAGGACTTATCGTACTTGGATGTGATATTAAAATGCCCAGTAGCGATCTTCATAAACTTACATGAGTTGCGGAATTTATTTAAATTCAGATGTTGGTGAGAGCGGTCTGTCTACTGTATCTGAAGTGGGCGTGTGTATTCACTGCACTGGACTGGCGTGGAAGCGTACAGTGAGTGATTGACGTCAAACGTAGAATAACGAGAATACCGATTTACTTTTTTTTTACATCCTGAGTGTTGTTCAATTTCTTATCACAGAATTAACCGATCGTGTATTTACTCACTAGAGTAGTGGAACATTAATTCCGAAAACACTTTAGGAGCACACAGATCAACATGTTCCAGATAATATTTGCATTTCATTCTTATAAATGTATTGTAATTTTTTTTACCACACAGTTGACATATTGAATAGTCCATAACCCCATGCTATTGTATTTCGTAGTGTTAAAGGTTTCATACATGGTATTAGAATTTCAGTGAGCGATGGACGATGGAACAAAAATAGGTACATTTAATTGCATTTCATCTTGTATTCAATTTTGTAATTAAGGATTATATTTCAATATTGTGCTTAAGAATTTCTTTCATTTCTCCAAACTTTAAAAGCAGGAATGCATTTTTTTGTAAGACAAACTGAACTGAAAACACAAATATATACCTGATTATAAACTATGCATACTTATACTCAACAACACAAGAAATTGTGTTCTTGTTTGTAAGTGTCCGGTATTTGTAAGCTGATATCTCGTTTGTAGAATAAATAGTCTTAAAGTGATGATTCTGTATGAAGAAATCTTCCACAAAATTTATAAGAACTAGAAAAATTGCAGAAAAAAGAAATAGATGAGAAGGATACACGTAGGAATGAAAATTAACAAACATTTTACACTCCTTTTAAGCTATTAGACATATATAATGAAGAGATCACGGACATAAACATATCCGTCTAATATTATAAGAGGAAGTTATGAAAGGATGATGATGGTGATGACTATTGTCTTAAGGGGCCAAACATCTAGGTCGTCGGCCCCTGTGTGAGAAAATTAAGGTCGAATTAGAGAAGAAGAATGTGGCTAGAAAAAGGATGTGCATGAGGAAGTACGAGAGGGCAACCATCCTCTATTAACACACTAATCCGTGGGAACATTTATGAAACCTGACACTTCGAAAAATGAAGGTAACAGCAAAAGAGTGGGACGGTCGACGTAGGGTGCGAAAATTGAAATTCCGTAGGCCTTCTAAAACTAATAGCGTCGGGTTTGGAAGAGGACAAGCGTTGACCGATAGAGGTCGGTTAAGAAAGATTAAAGCGAGAAGCCTGACACAATAAATTGAAAGCAATGCCAGACTCAGCTACGAGAACCATGGTCGCCAACCCACACTTCCAGTTTGAGAGCCTCTGTCCTCGCACTTCCAGTTTGAGAGCCTCTGTCCCCACACTTCCAGTTTGAGAGCCTCTGTCCCCACACTTCCAGTTTGAGAGCCTCTGTCCCAACACTTCTAGTTTGAGAGCCTCTGTCCCCACACTTCCAGTTTGAGAGCCTCTGTCCCCACACTTCCAGTTTGAGAGCCTCTGTCCTCGCACTTCCAGTTTGAGAGCCTCTGTCCCCACACTTCCAGTTTGAGAGCCTCTGTCCCCACACTTCCAGTTTGAGAGCCTCTGTCCCAACACTTCTAGTTTGAGAGCCTCTGTCCCCACACTTCCAGTTTGAGAGCCTCTGTCCTCGCACTTTCAGTCTGAGAGCCTCTGTCCCCACACTTACAGTTTGAGAGCTTCCGTCGCCACACTTCCAGTGCCTCTTACGGCAGGCAGAGGAGACCGTGTATATGTTCTTCCGCGCTCCACGTACAGGGGATCATGAGGAGGTAGCCAAAACGCTACGATTTAGCAAAAGTCTGAGAAATACCTCAAAAATCTAAGTTTATCTAATCATTAAATATACAGTACATCCAGGATTAATTTATGAGAATAACCCGCAAATAACTGGGTTAGAAATAATGCTGGTTTATCGGTCAGTGAATGGTGTGAGGGAATATTAAAAACTGCTAATGCGAGCGCTGTTTGATCTCTTCCTGCCGAAGAGATATAGAAACACTTCCTCATGTTTTGGGATCTTGCTCTCATGAAGAGATACTGCGGGACGCCAGCTATACCAAGATTCGGTCCTTGATAACAAACTCCCTCACAAAGAAAATTATAGGATCACCGAAGAGGTATCCGGACTTACCGATAGCTGTAGCAGTAAGAGAATTGACATATAACAGCCTGCAAGGAATCAGAGTGTGTGGAATATATAATGGACACCACAGCTCATTTTTATGTAAATCTCCACAGACCAGGCAGAAGACGTTGATACGGAAAAGGAACTTATCTATACTGACCAGAAAGATAAATTTGGATTGAAGGACGTAAAGTGATATGAATATGGTAGGAGTTCGAGGGACTATTCCTCGATTCATTTTAGGAAGCAGTTTCATTTAGAGGTTCAGGAACAACAAACTACATCTTTGTTAGGTTTACGAGGTTCCGTTTCATTACTGAGAAATCATTGCAACGTGTTATAACTCTTGCAGTTTAAAAACGTTTTGAGAATAATGTAATCAACAAAATTATTGTAAACAAAAATCATAATTTCGTTTGTTTCGTTATGTTTTGTCCATTGTGGTAACCTTCAACTGAGGGAAGTTTTGTAAATAAAAATAAATAATTTCTTAATAATTTCGAAACGTACTGTTTCGAAATATTTTGTAGTATTTTAAGCAACCAGCTATTTGTATTAGCCGGCGCCGCGGTGAAGGGGTAGTGTACCTGCCTCTTACCCCGAATCCCCGGGTTCAATTCCTGGCCAGGTAAGGGATTTTACCTGCAACTGAGGGCGGGTTCGAGTTCTACTTAGCCTACGTAATTAAAATTGAGGAGCTATCTGACGGTGAAGTGGCGGCTCCGGTCTAGAATGTCAAAAATAATGGCCGAGGGGATTCATCGTGCTGACCATATGACACTTCGTAATCTGCAGGCCATGGGGTTGAGCAGCGGTCGCTTGGTAGGTGATGGCCCTCCGGGGCTGTTGGTCCATGGGGTTTGCTTTCGGTTAGGGTCGTCAAAATGGACATGCTACAGACGGTGGAATGATAAAGGGGAAGTCTTCTAAACTATTTTCCGTATTCATTTAAGTATGGCAGGACTAATAATAAATTTGATAACAAAAAATGAACGAGTTGACGTCCAGTTAATCGTGATAATAATCAAAGGAATTTCACTAGTACTGAGTGATTTATTGTATAAGTGCGTGTATTATATAATTGTATGCTCACAGTTTGCTTTATGTGGATTTGTACTTCGCCGTGCTGTTAGGAATGCAGCTAGGTCGTGAGTCCTTTTAGACAATGCTGTGATACATTGGAGCACTGGTGAAGGATATTTGAGAATATTACGTGGAGTAAAAGAACACTCAACGCTGAGATTCCCAATTATTTCTCCTAAAAACGTTTCTTCCACACATTTATTTAGTTCTTTCTGAGAATGGCTTACTGAAGTTCTTAGTTGATTTAGACTGTATAAGGGTAAGGGGTAAGGGTTATTCTGCCCGAAGGCAGGTCCGAACCTCCGCAGAGGTGTTCCTGAGCCGGAGTTTACGTACGGTAGGGTGGCCAGTACCTTTCCGCTCCTCCATTCCCTTACCCCCACCAACAGCGCGTGGCAACCCATCCAACTCCTGACCACGCCCAGTGTTGCTTAACTTCGGAGATCTCACGGGATCCGGTGTTTCAACACGGCTACGGCCGTTGGCAGACTGTATAAGGGTCAGGATTTAATTCCCTGATATCCAGTGATGGTGGATTACGTTAGATGCCTTTTGATTTCTATACTTTATGCTAGCTTGACCTATAGTAAAATAAGCTGTAATTCGGGTGAATATAATTTAAATAGCGTGTGTCATATTTCTTGATGATGGATTTTATTAATATTATTTCATCCTGCATCTTGTTTTTATTAGTTCTACGTTGTTTGATATTGGTGATATTTTGATGTTACTACAAGTCATTTTCTGCAATGAATAAAGTGACTGTGGTGATTTGAAGCAGTGAAGTATTTGATTCTCAGAGATAGAGAGAATCCTTGTAAGTTTAATTTCGCTTTACTTAAAAGTTAAATGGAATAAGTTAGGACGAGTTCGAAAGGTTACGTTTGGTTTAGGGTGTCACTATAATAATGTAAAGAAAGATTACACAACGTATAGTAAGGTAAGGGTTATTCTGCCCGAAGGCAGGTCCGAACCTCCGCAGAGGTGTTCCTGAGCCGGAGTTTACGTGCGGTAGGGTGGCCAGTTCCTTTCCGCTCCTCCATTCCCTTACCCCTCACCAACAGCGCGTGGCAACCCATCCAACTCCTGACCACGCCCAATGTTGCTTAACTTCGGAGTTCTCACGGGATCCGGTGTTTCAACACGGCTACGGCCGTTGGCACAACGTATAGTAATTTAAATTAAAGTTGCTTCTGTAGAAGGCAAGCAACGAACAATCGTAAATCTACATGGAGCACAATTTGTAAAATAGAAAGAAAAAAGTGGTTTTACCGGACTTAAGTCACTGACATGTTTCATTACAATTTGTAAAGTTCAGAAAGATTTGCTCATGTTCATTTGAGAAGGCGAACATTCATTTAAGTGCTGAAGTTAATAGAGTAGAAGGCATTTTGCGAATCAGAAAATACATTTAAATCCTCTTAGAACAAGAAAGAAGAATTTCACTTATTCTAAATTACCTTAATGTAATTTCGAAATATCTTTGGAAAACTTTATTTCATGTAAAATTTTCCTTCCGTCTGCTTCAGTTTTATTGAATAGAATCTTGATAATGTGATATTTAATTTGTAAAATTCCATGTATTATTTCCCTGATTTTTATTCCTACCCCTTGAATCGAGTCATTTATATTACGAACGTTCCACCTCTGAGGGCGAATGTCTCATGATAACGGGCAAAGTATATAAAAAGAAACATTAAATTAGTTCTTAGTACATCGACGACCGTTTCAATAAATTAGTATACACTGCCGCTTCGTATGCCAGGTGGTTCTCGAAGTACAGACTTTCTAATAAAAATATTTTAAAAAAAGAGTTTTCTTAATATGATAAAAATAAATTATGATATTAGAACAAGTTTCCTGACATATTTAGTCATAAAACCACATCGATTTAATCAGAAACGTCTTCAATTATTTGGTGGGAGCAAAATATAAAATAAGCCTATCAATTTTTTCGACTTTTTACGTTAAAACTCCCCTTTATATTATATTAAATTTTTATATATCACAGTTTTTGATTATTCTCATCTAGACTATATAGAGTGAGTTTCATTCATCGGTTGGCCAGCAGGCACACCCAGCTTATCTGCCTTCCGTTGACTCATAACTTCCCGTTACATGGCGCAGCGACAGCATAGGAATGCTCGCACTTCGCAGTTCAGGTCCGTGCTTAGACGTGTATTAAGTGTTGATCTGTCGCTCCAACTGTTCTCGAGTTGTGAAGTGTTACTTCGGGGTATAATTCTCATAATGCCTCCACATGTGTACACGGTAGAGGAAAGGGTATTTATGTACGGTGATTATGTGAAAACAGAGTCTTGCAGGGAAAGCGTTAGGCGATTTGTAATTCAATATCCAGGTGCACGCCCTCCATACAGAGAGACAGTGCGGAAACTGGTAAACAAATTGAGAGGAACTAGTTCTTTACTCGATAAGAAGTGAAGTGTTAAAATACGTGTACTTAAAGAAGAAAATGTAAATGAATTCGCAGAAAAATTAGAACATGCGTCTACAAAATCCTTGGACAAGAAGCTGGGGTTTCGAAGAGCTCAGAATGGTGGGCTACGAAAATATTAAATTGAAACCAGGAGGAGAACATTTCCTACGTCTCCTGTCATAAGGTACGAGCTTATTTTCTTATTTAATTAGTAATTTTGGTTAGCGTGATTAGCTGCCACCCCCGGAGGTCCGGGTTCGATTCCCGGCTCTGCCACGAAATTTGAAAAGTGGTACGAGGGCTGGAACGGGGTCCACTCAGCCTCGGGAGGTCAACTGAGTAGAGGTGGGTTCGATTCCCACCTCAGCCATCCTCGAAGTGGTTTTCCGTGGTTTCCCAATTCTCCTCCAGGCGAATGCCGGGATGGTACCTAACTTAAGGTCACGGCCGCTTCCTTCCCTCATCCTTGCCTATCCCTTCCAATCTTCCCATCCCCCTACAAGGCCCCTGTTCAGCATAGCAGGTGAGGCCGCCTGGGCGAGGTACTGGTCATACTCCCCAGTTGTATCCCCCGACCAAGTGTCTGAAGCTCCAGGACACTGCCCTTGAGGCGGTAGAGGTGGGATCCCTCGCTGAGTCCGAGGGAAAAGCCGAGCCTGGAGGGTAAACAGATGATGATGATGAATTACTAATTTTCTTAATTATTATGTTTAATTCTTAATTGTACTTGTTATCTCATGTCATAAACGGATAAAGTGAGCGACGTGTTGTCCGTGTTGCTATGCCGCGGAGCGGTGAGTGATGAGTCAACGGGTGGCAGATAAGCTGGGCGCGCCTGCCGGCCAGCCGATGAGAGAAACTCACTGTACGCATTCTCCTTACTGTCTCAGATATGTTATTCGTCAAAATTATTTATTTATATATGTGTGTGTGTGTCCACAACTCGTCCCGTTTTTTCTACGGGGCAGTGTAAAATATGACAGACAGCTTCATAGCGATTTATTTACGTAAATTTAAGTATGCACAGAAAAATATGAACTAGTTTGTGTGCATGGGACAGAGGAATTTGTTAAGAGCTGTGTTTATAAAGCGTAGTTCTAGAATAGCTTCCATTAACTGTCATACCTTACCTGGAATGCACCGTGTACATTATTTACGACCCATATCACTCTCTCAGCTCGTGCACTAATTCTAACGAGTCACAACTGCTTGTATATCAAAACATACAGTGTGTCTGGGGCATACAGTTCCCGGTGTACGCTTAATGAAATTTTATTTGTTTGTACACAGTTTGGTTTTTCATGCTTTTTAATATGTACCTTCGTACACAAGAACCTCGTTTATCCGGATTAAGTGGGACCGGAACTGATCCGCATTATCGAAAATCCGGATAATCCGAAAAAGTAAAAAAATACAGTACATGTTATATAACTTTTTTTTTTTTTTGCTAGTTGCTTTACGTCGCACCGACACAGATAGGTCTTATGGCTACGATGGGACAGGAAAGGGTTAGGAGTGGGAAGGAAGCGGCCGTGACCTTATTTAAGGCACAGCCCCAGCATTTGCCTGGTGTGAAAATGGGAAACCACGGAAAACCATTTTCAGGGCTGCCGACAGTGGGGTTCGAACCTACTATCTCCCGAATACTGGATACTGGCCGCACTTAAGCTACTGCAGCTGTCGAGCTCGGTATATAACCTATTAGCATAAGTTGTACAGTAATAACTATTTTCAGCTATACAAAAATATAAGAACACTTTTCTTACATTTACGACTCTGTTTTATGCACTAAAATAATTTGCGAGTTTTTTCTGTTTTACATTTGTATAGCGTTTGCACGCTGCATGACCACGAAGACGTTTTACTAACAACTGTTCTGCCGGTGTGGTTTCAGTCAAGGATTCTAAATAGGCCATCAGTTTGTCCAGCTGCATTGTTCCCTCTACATGAGTCATTGGAGCGTTGGCTTCATTTTCGAATTCACCATCAGTGAATTAATAGTACGTTGCATTTTTTTGTACAATTTGTTTTATGTCGCACCGACACAGATACGTCTTATGGAGACTATGGGATAGGAGAGGCCTTGGAGTGGGAAGGAAGCGGCCGTGGCCTTAATTAAGGTACAGCCCCAGCATTTGTCTGGAGTGAAAATGGGAAACCACGGAAAACCATCTTCAGGGCTGCCGACAGTGGGGCTCGAACCCACTATCTCCCGTATGCAAGCTAACGGCTGCGCTCCCCTAAACGCTCGGCCAACTCGCCCGGTTGCGTTGCATTTAGAAGAGCGTGGGTTCGAATCCTACCTCGGCCATCCTAACAATGGTTTTCCACGGTTTCCCATTCTCAATTCCAGGTGAATGTCTGGATGGTGCCCTTGATAGACCGTGGCCGAATTACTTCCAATTGTTGTGCTTAACTATCCTTGACGGAAAAGACATCCAATAAGATTCGACGCCGTTAAAGAAATAATGTACCTGCAATAGTAAATGTTTATTAATTTCGATCCGTATAAACAGGAGATCCGGATTAATGAGGGCCGGATAAACGAGGTTCTTGTGTACTTTGTGTTATAATTTCATGTGGCTATTTCTAGCAGGGTGAAGCCCTTGTAAAACAGACCCTCCGATGAGGATGGGCGGCATCTGTCATGTGTAGGTAACTGCGTGTTATTGTGGTGGAGGAAAGTGTTATGTGTGTTGTGTGAGTTAAGGCCGGTCTCCACTGTTTAACATTTAACACCAACATGTTGAATTTAACATGTTACAGTTGACATGTATATTGTGATTGTGTCTTCCAATTGACTTAGCATGTTTACTCAGAATGTTGAGTTAACACTTTTAACATGTTGGCGTGTTTTCCGTTCCAAGTGGAAAACATGTCAAGTCAATTCGTTGTTCGTGCGTTGTCGGCACAGCTTCGGCAACTTCCATGATGTTTCCATGCCAACACATAACCTAAACGACGCAAACGACGTGCTCCTCATGAAGTAGGAGTATAATTACAACGCTCCGCAACAATCCTTCTCTTTGTTATAAGCTACAAATACAGTACACGCACGTGTGTCGTTCTCTCTGCACTATACTAAAATGTATAGTCAGGAATGGAGTAGAGCAAGAAGATTAATCTGGACTTAATTAACGATATAATAGAAAGGCCTTATTTGTGGGATGTCTCATCAGAGGAATACAGATATAAAGCGAAGAAAGCAGACAGTTTCCAGGAACTCGAAAATATCTATAATTGTTCCCGCGAGTAAATGGAAAAAAAACTAGCGTCCCTCCGCTCCCAGTACAGTCGAGAATTGCAGAAAGTTCAGAAAATTCGGTAGTCGGGAGCTGACGAAGTTTATACTTCAAAGTGGTTTGCTTTTGAAGCAATGAGCAGAGTGAGGGGAGGAAATGTGCCTAATAAAACTGCTTTTCTAAATTGCAACAGTGGCAATAACAAAGGCCAATTCCTCTTCATCTGAGTCCATTGTCCTTATTTAAAAATACTAGACACCATCTAAATGTATTACCATAAATTGATATGATGAACTACCTGTATATAAACAAAGGATGTTAAGTTTAAAATGTTTATTAAGTGTGGACACAGTGTTAAATGAAACAGTATTTGACATTTAACATTTAACATGCTGATGGTGTCACCAGTTAACATTTAACACTTTTAACATTTAACATGTTGTTGCTAAATGTTAATCAGTGGAGACCGGCCTTTAAAGGGATGTTGCGGACAGCACAAACAAAAAATTCCCGAACCATTGGAATTAGCTAATAAAGGTTAAAATCGCCTTCCGGCCCGGAATCGAACCCGGGACTCTCTGAACCGAAGGGCAGTACGCTGACCATTCAACCGAGTCGGTTTACTTTGTTTTAAGATTTTGAAATTTATTGCTTTGAAACGATGAACAGATTTTGCCGGAATCATATAGGTCTCAGCCTGATATCCTTGATGTCTTCGATGCTCTAAATACTGTTGAAGAAGGTGATATGGTGGAATATATATTTTCCTTTCGTGCCTCAGTTGAACTTACTTTTACGTTAGCAGAAGAATTAATGTGATTCTGGATATGACGAAGACTGGAAATCCATGAACACGCAGAGAAATCTGCATTTCTATTGCGTAAAAATGTTATTTACGATACCCAATTAGCCAATACCAGTCAATGTTAAGTCTGCAATATGTAACGACTTTCCAAGAGCCCAAAATCACTATTATTTGAAGTGAAGTAAGGATACCGAAATGCAAAAAGCCGTATGTTGGAGTTGTGCCCAAATAGTGTAAAGTTTATTTATCTTCATATTGTGATCCTTCCTACTTTTAATGACGCCACTCAAACATTCGTCTACTAATATCATTCCACGCCATCTCTCCGCTGACAACTCGGAACATACCACTTAGTCGAGCAGCTCGTCTTGTTTCTCCCAGTTCTTCCCAGCCCAAACCTTTCAAGGTTTTCGTAACGCTACTCTTTTCTCGGGAATCATCCAGAACAAATCGAGCTGCTTTTCTTTGGAATTTTTTTTTCAGCTCTTGAATCAGGTAATCCTGGTGAGGGTCCCATGCACTGGAACCATACTCTAGTTGGGGTCTTACCAGATAATTATATGCACTCTCCTTTGCATCCTTACTACAATCCCTAAACACCCTCATAACCCTGTGCAGAGATCTGAATCCTTTATTTACAACCCCATTTATGTGATTACCCCAATGAAGATCTTTCCTTATATTAACACCTAGAAAATTGCAATGATTCCCAAAAGGATCTTTCACCCCATCAACGCAGTAATTAAAACTGAGAGGACTTTTCCTATTTGTGAAACTCACAACCTGAGTTTTAACCCCGTTTATCAACATACCATTGCCTGCTGTCCATGTAGTACCGTACCCAGGGGTAAATACCCTCTAGGACGATGCCTCCATTCCTGTAAGAACATCCGACTAACTCAGGGTTGGGCAGAGTGTGAGTAGGTTGTCGGTTGGGTCAGGATAAAAAGTCGAAGTTCTACTCTAAAATCTCAATCAATGACAGGAAATGGAGGTATAACACGAATGAGAAACAATCATAGGGGGTAAGATGGATTTATTGATAAATATCCCCGATCATATTACGAGAAAACAATTAAATCAAGAAAAAATAAATGTCAAAATGAACTCAAAAATGTAGAAAATAAATGGAAATCAAAACGTTACTTGAATAATAAGACAAAATTTAGACATCAAAAATCAAGTTCAACAAAGAACATTATATACATCAAGACTGAGCTGCATCTTATAGTCCCTTGTTTATATTGTCTGGCAACAAGTGTACGCAAACACTGACATGTGGTATTTCCGTATGGAGTTACACACTATCGCATCACAACGATACGGTTTCCAAATTTAAGTTAATTCCGAGAGTCGCCGAAATGTTACCGTTAAATAAAAGTTACATTATAAAGAAAAGTTACGACGAAAAGGAAAATAATTAAGACGCAATGGACGCTATGTAATTTATGCAAAATACTGGGGGCAAATCCTACACTATATTTACAACAATTCAAATAATCAAACTAAACACATCTATATACATTGGATATCGAGTAAAGTCTTAAATGCTACGCAGATTCTAATGTGAAACCCGATTCACTGCAAAAGATCTAGACAGAACTAGATAAACCATCAATACTTCAGCACTCGGGCTGTTCCCTTTTTAAAACAACGAGACAAGTATACAATCACAAATAACAATGTAAAACATCATCCTGTAAGGGAAAAGACATATAAATAACCCTTGATATCATGAAGAAAGCAATGGGCAACATTGCCTCCTTCTGCTGCATTTGAGCGCTCAACTGCGCGGTCATCCGTCATGTACTTAAAGGTAGATTACGAGCTGAAAAGAAATGTTGAACTCAACACTATGCTAAAGTTTGGATTCTGTCTCCCGGGGCGGTCATAAGGAAGTATCGTCTCCTTCACACCTACAGATAAACACAGGCCAGAAATCAGCTTGCCATGAGATAACGCCTTTCGCCGGCTACACGGAAACTCACGTATATTCATACATTCTTATCATGCTTTTACCATTGAATATCATCAGACTCAATAGTCTGGAATTATTACTATCCATTCTGATCACAATATACAGTCAGAAGACACTTGGCAGGCACACACATCTGCACAATATTCCTTCTCTTGTCAGGCATACAATCAGCCTGCATCCATTCATCATAATTCAGCATGCAATCCTTATCTCATTATTTCTCATAAATCCCATTGGCCTTTCACAATATGGTACTCAGTTCGTGTCCTTTACAGACCATCAGGTAAAACAGAATCCAACTTAACTCAAAGATCTTATTTTAACAACGACGTTCTGCAGCTCCTTCAGTCAGCTTCCGTAAAATCATGCGTCATGCAGAAATCTATACCTGTCTCTCTGAATAACCGAAATGAAATGAACTAATACGTATGGATCGTTGTATAAAGATGAACCTGTCAATCTAGCCCTTCTAGCATATAAATATAAGAAAAACTCGGAATATCCTATACTAAGTAACATATGTAAATAAACAACAACTAATCCTATCAATCCCTCATTTTCCCAATCATCTAATCATAAAGCAAAATGAAGATAAAATAAACATGCATTACTCTCGTATCCGAAACTATCATAATCAGAAAATCAAACCAATACATGCCGTCAGGCTTACTTTTCATGAAATTAAAAGTCCTATCTACACTGCCCTAGTACCTTAACATAATTTACATATCATGCCATAAATAACACATGCGCCTTACTGTATTTACATGACGACTCTCGAGATACCAGGATAGCAGCTTACATCCCTGCTAATTTAGTGATCTACTCCATGTCAATCACAGTATTAGCATGTGGGAATACACTTCCTTCTTCTACGGTTGTAGCCATCATCTTGCTGGCAATATTCACTGGAACACAGAAGACTTTGGTTGACAATATCTTCGCTGCTCAATGCTACGAGCCGAAATACCCTTTCTCTTTAAAAGATCAGCTAAACACACTGATCCATATATCATACACTTCACTTAAAGGGTGAGAATACAGTTTTAAAAGCAGCACACGGTTCGCTACGGAAGTTCCACTACACTCGTTACACATCGGTCACTAAGCACCGTCTTTAGATATTGAAAATAAACTCTGCTAAAATATACTATTCCGTTTACTCAAGAACAGTAAAATCTTCCAATTGCACAATTTAAAATATCATTTAGAACCAGATACTGTTACTGGAATCACGATCACCAATTCAGAGTTTTTGCTTCCGCACTATCCAAGCATTTAACACAGAGTGACGCTCTCCAGAGCTAGGGTTACTGAGGAGGCTTCGGTGACTCCATATTAATACTGGGGTTCCCGGGTGTCTGAACCAACCACCAATCAGAAAATTCGTCGTATATGATGACACAATATTTATTGTGATATATTCACAAAACACAGCTCAAACACTAGCAAATCACTTCCACCAATTTTCATATTACTTTTCCAAATATATCCGACTTCTGAAACTGTGGAAAACCGATTACCTACTGAAACTGACTTTAGCAACTGAGCACGTTAGTCATTCTGGAATTAAGATTTGGCGCGGTATGGCCTCCATTATTCCCAAGTCCTTAATTTCCATTGTCTGAAATATATTGCTCGGTCAGCATCTAATACACGTGTCGATCCTTGCCAGCGCTTGGTTACGCTATCCTTTCTCACGGTTATACGGAAATATGAAGCAATGTCCAGCGACTCACTGTCTTGCTCAACATCCGGTATCAACTATCTTGGGATACGATGCTTTAACATGTTAGACTGTAACTTTTATGTATAAATTGTACATATTGTGTCAAATAATACTCTAATTATTATTATGGGCCGGCAGGATACGGCTCAATCTCACAACATTATCGAGGTCACGTTGCAGTTGCTCACAATCTTGTGACTTATTTATTACTCTATATAGAATAACATAATCTGCAAAAAGCCTTATCTATGATTCCACTTCTTTGCTCATATCATTTATATATATAAAAAAACATAAATGTCCAATAATACTGCCTTGAGGAATTCCCCTCTTAATTACTACAGGGTCAAATAAAGCTTCACCTACTCTAACTCTCTGAGATCTATTTTCTAGAAATATAGCAACCCATTCAGTCGCTCTTTTGTCTAGTCCAAGTGCACTCATTTTTGCCAGTAGTCTCCCATGATCCACCCTATCAATTGCTTTATACAGATCAGCATCAGCTACGTTTTAAAGATGCGTGATTCAGTCATCCGTAATGACGCATTGTTTACAGACCATCTATATCACAGATATTAACAGATTCTTCAATAAAGGCTCCAAGAGCTAAGAAGTTTTGAAATGCCTCAGATGGGAATAGGCGTGGAGCTCTTATATAGTGTATACTCCAGCCAACAATTGGATTAGGCATCACCAAGGACTTTCTTTTAGCGAATGGCGGGCGGCAAGTAAGGTGGCATCAAATGTTTCTGCAGTACGAACTATTCCGGACAGAACTCAGGAATGACTCATCACTGTCTGGATATAAGATATACATTCAGCAACAGCTGAGAACGAATTTATAGTTCTATCTGGAATTTAAAGAACCTCCTTGTATCTCTCTCAGGCATTCTCATTTAAGACTCCTCGTTTGCTACTGCACCTCCTGGGGTACTTGAATATATTGGTAGCTTTATTGCTCCATGGAGCTCGATGAATAAAACAAACTTGTTATCTAGCACTCCTGTTGATGTTGGTAAGATCTTGGTGAGCCAAGGTCTCCGTTATTAAACGAAATATGAAGAAATAACACGTCATTCCAACTACGGTACTAACATATTCCTGTTGAAGTAGAATTCATCGATGTACTGTATTTAAACAATAATAAACACCACTATCACTGACTACACCCTTCCAAACGCATTTACACTCAACACAACTTTTAGTATTCATCTTGTCTTCAGCTGTATGCTTTGTTCTCAGGGGCAATTTCCAGTTCGGGAATGTCGAAATCAATGAATAAATAAAATACACTTGAAATATAATGCACAATATCTTAAAATTGCTCTGCGAAAAGCAGCATCAATATGGAACGACTGATCTATCATAGCTTGCTACTTCTATAACTGACTGTCATCACATCACTCTTACTACCCAACGATTGATCTGCCGACGCGGTATCAACAACACAACTCCATAACGACTCACTGCCTATCCGCAGTACCACAACAGCTGAACTACGATAACACCAAATCTCTGTACAACTCAACTAGAATTCTCTCATCACTCTTCATATACAGTATATACTGGCTAGGATTCTGGTTAATTGTGCTTGTTTACGACATAATAGTCTGGTTAGTACATGATGCTTGGAAAATTCTATAATAACATCAACAAGACAATCGTAAATACCTGTTATAGAAGTGTCTTGAAACAAGCTTGTTACTATGACATATAACCTAAATATATCTACAAACATCTAGAATGTTATACAACATCCCCTTCGTACATGCAGATTCCAGAGTTCACTCACATTAACACACACACAAAAACACAAATAACTTCCCTTGAGAAATACTGTACACGTATAACCAGAATTTTTCTGAATGACTTTGAATACACCAGAGTTTATTTATAAAAACTAAATAAAACCTAATCTATTGTTACGAATAAAACTCCATGTGTTTGATTACTCTAATTTATTTCAGGATGGCCTAATAAATGCACACACACATAATCAAACACAAACAATTCTAACTAGTTATGAATGGTCACACACTAATCACCAGTCTATTGACAAATCTCTCTTCTGTACACACAGTAGGAGGTCTAGCCCGCTCATCTACCTGCGGACGCTTAAGCCTCACTTTCACTTCGCCAAGCCCAGTCAATCAACTCATATAGCCGCTGTGCGTCGACAGCTGGATCTGAACACAGTGTCACTGGCTATACAACACACGACGACTGTTCGTTGGTTCGAACTCTGATTATAGTCCGGTACTTCACACAATCACGTGAAGTGAGCAACAAACAGCAACAGCTCAACAGCATCCAACAACAGGACGATACTCACGATAGCGAATATTAACCCACATCCAATTATCCTCACATTCACGATAACTGCTTCAGTCACTGATTCACGGCGGTCCTTAATCCAGGCAGTACACAGTCTTCTATCCCGTACGCCGTCTACCAAGCAGCTCCTCTCTGGACACTCCGACACCACAACCACAACACATGGTACAAACCTGGCTGAGACACTAGCGATAGCCAACACCTCTGTCGCCCTCAGTCCAGCCTCAGTCCAGAGGACAAATTGGGGCAAATATTCATTTATAGGAAGGGGATTTAAGGATTGGAATAACTTACCAAGGGAGATGTTCAATAATATTCCAATTTCTTTGAAATCATTTAAGAAAAGGCTAGGGAAACAACAGATAGGGAATCTGTCACCTGGGCGACTGCCCTAAATGCAGATCAATATTGATTGAAGTGCAATGTGTGCGTTGCAGTATGATTTAGCTGCGTGTTAACTAGTGTCATATTATAATGAGGAAATTATATAAACTGTCTTCACGTCATGTTAAATCCCAGTGGACTCATATTGCAACGAGATTATTTCATCTGAAAACGATTCTTAGAACTTTAAATCAACAACATTATACTGTAAAATACGCTCATTAATTTTGTGAAACGTATTTGAAACCCCGGTCTAGAAAGAGTGGCCAAGAGGATTAGACGTATCGACTACAGGACACCTCGTAACTTGCAGGCTTTCGGGCTGAGCAGCGGTCGCTTGGTAGACCATGGCCCTTCGGGACTGTTGTGCCCTGGGATTTGGTATATTAGAAATCCGTGAATTATTAATACTTTTATTACTGTGTTTGAGGCAGTACTTTCGGAATTTCATTGCGATTCTCCTGTCTAAGTGGTGGTTTACATGTTTCCAGCCTAGATTATCGAACGTACTGTAAGTTAGATATGATCCTTTTAACCGGAAAGTTGCCTGTAGAAAGTATTCTTTACAGTCCCGTATACGGTATCATAAGAATACAACTGTATTTTTACGAGACATTTACTCTCCTTGTGAAAGAAAATATTCAAACACTCATACATGTTAAGTTGTTCTCAACTTCTACGAAGCATTATATTCAAGTCCTTCTCTTCTCCGTGAATATTCCCCGTCATAGCCTCAGATGGATATAACCGTCCTTTTTTGACCGTCTTGAGAGAAGTCGAGGATCCCCCTTCTCTATTTACTCTTTGAAATGCAATATACTGGCCGGTATCGTTTCTCCAGTGGCTGAAGTAGGAAACGAAAGAAAATAAATCGGCCAAGGAAAGTAGAAAGTTGACAGACAGAATTTACACAGGGAGAAAGTTCCTCGCAAGTCATTTCAAGTCCGCATTGTCTGGTCGACTTCTGTTCTGCGATAGCCATTTACGGTATTCCCATGTGATGACAGGCTGTAGGAACCCAAGAGAACTGTAAAATACAGTTATTGGATTCAACTTTCACGTAAATTGAGACACAAATTAGAAATAATCTGTACATATAAAAATCAATGTCTTGACTGACTGTCAATCAACGCCCAGGCAAAACTAATTGACATAAAGAAAAAATATCGGGGACACATTTCTACTACAGTGTAAGCACCCGCTAAGGGAGGGTTTCAATAGAATTCGACCTCTAAGGGGATGAAACCGGAATAAAACCCTAAAAACCAAAATATTCGTTACTCCGAAACCCTTCACCAGACGAAGTTGAAATTTCACTTAATGGTTGCTCATTTATGTACTAGATGTTAAATAATATACATAAAAAATCGTTCAGTCCTTAAGAGTTAATTTCACTAAACTGACTGTCAGTTCTGAAATACTTAGGAATGTAGAGCAGTTCGGAGAAATGAATGAATAAATAGTCATTTAAGTCATTTCTGACTATCCCAAGGTTGCTCTCGCGCTGGGTGAATCCTGAACTATATGTCACTGTTTGAAATACACTGACTGACAGAGCAAATGCAACACTAAGAAGGAGTGGTCAGAACTTTATGCCAATTGCAGGGTAGACTGACGTGACTGAGGTATGCTCATGACGTGAAATGCGTCGCTGTGCTGCGCACGTAGCGAACGATAAATGGGACACGGCGTTGGCGAATGGCCCACTTCGTACTGTGATTTCTCAGCCGACAGTCATTGTAGAACGTGTTGTCGTGTGCCACAGGACACGTGTATAGCTAAGAATGCCAGGCCGCCGTCAACGGAGGCATTTCCAGCAGACAGACGACTTTACGAGGGGTATGGTGATCGGGCTGAGAAGGGCAGGTTGGTCGCTTCGTCAAATCGCAGCCGATACCCATAGGGATGTGTCCACGGTGCAGCGCCTGTGGCGAAGATGGTTGGCGCAGGGACATGTGGCACGTGCGAGGGGTCCAGGCGCAGCCCGAGTGACGTCAGCACGCGAGGATCGGCGCATCCGCCGCCAAGCGGTGGCAGCCCCGCACGCCACGTCAACCGCCATTCTTCAGCATGTGCAAGACACCCTGGCTGTTCCAATATCGACCAGAACAATTTCCCGTCGATTGGTTGAAGGAGGCCTGCACTCCCGGCGTCCGCTCAGAAGACTACCATTGACTCCACAGCATAGACGTGCACGCCTGGCATGGTGCCGGGCTAGAGCGACTTGGATGAGGGAATGGCGGAACGTCGTGTTCTCCGATGAGTCACGCTTCTGTTCTGTCAGTGATAGTCACCGCAGACGAGTGTGGCGTCGGCGTGGAGAAAGGTCAAATCCGGCAGTAACTGTGGAGCGCCCTACCGCTAGACAACGCGGCATCATGGTTTTGGTTTGGGGCGCTATTGCGTATGATTCCACGTCACCTCTAGTGCGTATTCAAGGCACGTTGAATGCCCACCGCTACGTGCAGCATGTGCTGCGGCCGGTGGCACTCCCGTACCTTCAGGGGCTGCCCAGTGCTCTGTTTCAGCAGGATAATGCCCGCCCACACACTGCTCGCATCTCCCAACAGGCTCTACGAGGTGTACAGATGCTTCCGTGGCCAGCGTACTCTCCGGATCTCTCACCAATCGAACACGTGTGGGATCTCATTGGACGCCGTTTGCAAACTCTGCCCCAGCCTCGTACGGACGACCAACTGTGGCAAATGGTTGACAGAGAATGGAGAACCATCCCTCAGGACACCATCCGCACTCTTATTGACTCTGTACCTCGACGTGTTTCTGCGTGCATCGCCGCTCGCGGTGGTTCTACATCCTACTGAGTCGATGCCGTGCGCATTGTGTAACCTGCATATCGGTTTGAAATAAACATCAATTATTCGTCCGTGCCGTCTCTGTTTTTTCCCCAACTTTCATCCCTTTCGAACCACTCCTTCTTGGTGTTGCATTTGCTCTGTCAGTCAGTGTATGTTGAATTTTGATCACTCTATGGTCTATATTTTGAATAACAACATTGACATACCCCTAACCTCATGGCACTACAGCCCTTGAAGGGCCATGGCCTACCAAGCGACTGTTGCTCAGCCTGAAGGCCTGCAAATTACGAGGTGTCATGTGGTCACCAAGACGATTCCTCTCGGGCGTTATTCTTGGCGTTCTAGACCGGCGCAGATATTTCACTGTCAGATAGCTCCTCAGTTCTAATCACGTAGGCTGAGTGGACCTCGAACCAGCCCTCAGATCCAGGTAAAAATCCCTGACCTGGCCGGGAATCGAATCCGGGGCCTCCAGGTAAGGGCTGAAACGCTACCCCTACACGATGGGACCGGCAATAATATTAACATACTGACAGTAAAGGTTCAGATTCTGAGGCTGGTCATATTCTCACAGATCATACAAGATGTGAATGGTCTTTTAGGGAACTATCCTCTAAACTGATATCGAATTTCAAAAGTAGATTCCTGACATACCTGACTGCATGCTACTGGTAATATCATATCATCAGGTTGTAATTAAATTAATTCAGTCAAACCCTGCTGAATATCTTGATAGGTTGCAAATTTAACACTCAAAAATTAAATGTGATTCTCTCTTGTGTCGTCCTCCTGTAGGTGAGAGCGGCGGAATAACAACCCACGGTCCCTGCCCGTCGTAAGAAGCGACTAAAGGGGGCTCCAATGGTTCAGAACCTAAGAGCGTGGGTTGGCGACCACGGGGCCCTTACCTGAGTCCTGGCATTGCTTCCACCTACTTGTGCAAGGCACCTCTCTTTCATCTATACTATCGAATCGTCCTTGGTCAACCCTTGTTTTTTTCCGACCCCGACGCTAACAGGTTCCGAGCTCTAGGGAGTCTTTCATTTTCATGCCTTTCGTGGCCCTTGTCTTTCTTTGGCCGATACATTCATTTTTTGAAGTGTCAGATCCCTTCCAGTTTCTCTCTCTGGAAAGTGAAATATAGAGGATGATAGCCTTGTTGTGCTTCCTCTTAAAACAATAATAACCACCACCACCACCACCACCTCTTTCGTGTCGACTGACCTTGGGGAAGCATAGACTACTGAAGAGCGTGGTTTTTGGGTTTGAGTAACAAGGGTTCTTAAATTTTCAGTTTTTAACAACGATTGTTTTAAAGTGAACTACTGTATGTCCATATAATATTATAAATTAGGATTGATCTAATAATATTTGCTGAAAAATAGACATAGTCCAGATCAACCAGTCATATAGGGGCAAAAGATCTCTATAGGTCGACGCCCCGAACAAATAGCATTAAAAAACCCTGTCATGTTCTGATTGTCTCTATGGTATTTCCAGCGCTGCTATGCAAGTTGCCCCTCTTATGAATTGTAGGTAATGCTAATAAGAGATCTGTATTTCTCGGTTATTAGGCTCCATTTGAAGAAAAGTTTTGTCATTGTCTCCCCTGTATTACCTCTATTGTGCAACTGTTGTTATTATTCTACCTTGAAAGAGTTCAGGTTTGAGAGTGTCTTCCATTTGTCCACTTTTCATGACTTCTTTTAGTTGACACCGTCATTCTCCGTGTGTTATATAACTTTTTCCTCACCTTTTAAGCATGAATCAGGTGGCCTGGATATTAATCATCTTCAGTTAGAAAAATCGTAACAATGCATGACGATTATGATTTCTCGAAGACAAGCCAACGAATGATGCCCTGAAATTTCTAGATTGTATCAAGTTAAACCTTAGAAATGTAAGGGAATTATTCTCTGTTATAAAGGCTGCCAAGCAATGTTATCCAAGTCATTTAGTAGAATAGTGCTAAGCCCACATCTATTCGTATATCTGTTAACGCGTGTGTAATGAAATGTGTCTGTACGTGACGTAGCCATTAGTTTGCGGTGAATCCGGTCATGAGGTAGTAATTGTTATTCATTCGGTTCACACCACAATCTGTCATGTTGTCCACAGGGGAGAAGTAGGTGACTAGTCCTCTATGAGACAAATTGTATCGTCGGTGTTCCTCTAGCAGAACTGAACTTAAACAAAGCAATTTTTAGATTAGAAGCTTCCTATGAATTTCCTTTAAAGACACAATTTCTTGGAGGACAGACATATTTTCACTAGTTCCTTCCTGGCATTGCCGAAATTTGAGATTAGCATGTGGTTAAAATGGTACATGTTGTTCATTTCCTTGGGGGTGTGCCTGAAGAGACCTGCACCACCTCGGAATGAGTACATTTTTTTAATAGTTAAATTTTATTTGACTGAGATTCTCTTTCGTATTTATAACTAATTTTTCGATGCATAACTGGGGTCTGAGGACTTTCCTCAGCAGCTATCCTTCCAGTTAGTCTGGGTTTAATTTTTGATCTGGCACGAATTTAAAGCCGGTTCGTGGGCCTATAACGGGAACACATTCAACTTTAGGTAACAGAATTGAGGATAGACTCAAAATCATTATATGGACCATCCTCGATATGGTGTTACTACTGCAACTCTTGATAAATTCCGGCTGTTCTAGTCATCAATAGCGGGTTTTATCGCTACAAAATTGGCAGGAGAAGATAATTATATGTACCTCCGTTGATATGAAAGCCCTCATCTACACCTGAATGGTAGGTTTCCGTACATTCATGATCAGTAGGGGCTAATGACCATGCAGTTTTGTACGTTATAAAATGAATCACGACAGCGGCTACCATTCTCGTTACTATGACGATCTCGTGTGGGTGGGATCGGTAGAATATATCCACAGTATCCCCTGCCTGTCAGTAGAGGCAAATGAAAGTGGGACCAGGGGAGTGTGGGTTGGTGAACACGATTCCCTTAGCTGAGCCTGGCATCACTTTCGCTTTCTTGTGCCAGGCTCCTCACTTTAATCTTTCCTAGCCAACCTCCCTTGGCCAAATCTTGTTTTTTACCAACCTGACAGTATTGGGTTTGAGGCCTGAAATCCTTTCATTGTCACGCCATTCGAGGCCTTTTCTTTTCTTTGTCAACACCTTCAAGTTTCGAAGAGGAAGACTTCTTCCTTTTTGTTTCCTCTGAGCAAGCTCGATAGCTGCAGTCACTTAAGTCCGGCCAGTATCCGGTATTCGGGAGATAGTGGGTTCGAACCGCACTGTCGGCAGCCCTGAAGATGGTTTTCCGTGGTTTCCTATTTTCACACCAGGCAAATGCTGGGGCTGTACCTTAATTAAGGCCACGGCCGCTTCCTTTCCAGTCCTAGCCCTTTCCTGTCCTATCGTCGCCATAAGACCTATCTGTGTCGGAGCGATTGCCAATAGCAATAATTTTTCCTCTGATTGGTGTTAAGAGGGGATGGTTGATGAGTTATACTTCTTCAAAACAATAATTACCACCACCACCATCACCTCCACCACTGTTACCATAACGACTGAATAATATTTCTTTGTCAATGACGTTCACCATTGATGGACTTAGCAATGAAACTCCAATAATATTATTGTCTTTTTCGTCGCACTAACTACTTTTGACAGTTTTCGGATACGCTGAGGTGCCAGAGTTTTGTCTCGCAGGAGTTCTTTTCCATGCCAGTAAATCTACCGATACGAGCCTGACGTATCTGAGCACCTTCAAATACTACCGAACTGAGCCAGGATCGAACCTGCCAGGTTGGGGTCAGAAGGCCAGCGGCTCAACCGCCTGAAATACCCAGCCCGGCAATAAAACTCTAAAAGAGTGAATCTCCCGTACGATAAAATGAAAGTGACATAATATTTCAGAACTTTCATTAGACCTAACAGCTTTCAAAAATAGAACAAAATATTAGGTAAAACATTTGGCGATTTGTGACAAATATAACGTTGACAAGCAGCTACCCCAGATATTATGACACGAAAACACTTGTCATATGCCATACGACAGCTCTGTTGCTGTTTCGTCCGTTTCATTTCTCATCCTTTGTTATTGTTCGAATAAAGTCTTCCCCATTAGTTAAAACTTTTGTGGTCTAAATGTATTTTACCCAAGCATACGAATACATAGTATTAGACTGAATTAATATAAGATTATCTTTTATTCATTATATAATATTTATTTGCCAAGCGGAGTGGTTGGGCATGTTAAGGCGCTACTGTTATGGAGCCGAGCTCTGCATTCCGGAGACGAATGGCTCCGAAACCCACCATTGGCTATCCAGCGAATGGTTTTCTTTGGTTTCCTGTTTTCACTTCGAGGCAAATTATGGGACAGTTCCTATTCATAGGCCACAGCTGATTCCTTCCACCTCCTTCGCCATCATTCATTTCATCTTCATTAGCTCCTTAACTGAGGATGGCGTCCGGAAGCGCATCCAGCAGTAAAACATGCCATGTAATTTCATCTCACTTTATCCATGAACCTGTATCAAGAGACAGGACTAAGGGATGGACATAAATCACGTAAATAATATTTATTTATTTATTTATTTATTTATTTATTTATATATATATATATTTATTTATTTATTTATTTATTTATTTATTTATTTATTTATTTATTTATTTATTTATTTATTTATTTATTTATTTATTTATTTATTTATAGTTTGTATTATGTATTTATGAAATCACGCAGACCAAATTAAAACCAGACTCGTTCTTGCTACGCACATGTTCCATTGGATTATAATAATTCCAGTATACAGTCATATTTTAAACCGACTGATGTGATTGTTTTCAAAAGTGTTGGGTAATATTTGGAATCTTTTCTTGTTTTTAAATCAGTTCTTAAAACTATTTCTATAGAAGTGAGTGCTCCAAACATTGCAAGTGTTTCTTTATATTTAGTGGAGTGTTATGGTTTGTTTGACGCTAAATGTAATTTTGAGTTGGTAACAATGTTCTTCGGAATTCAATAGGTTAAGGCAGGGGTTCGACCTCTACCGAATACCGTGTCAGAAGGTCTTGTTTATTACTTTTTATTGTCTACAGTGTCATCGGTTATTTTCCTTTAAAATTATCATGAAACCCATCATCTGACTTAATTTAGTTATTAGTTTGCATTAGAATTAAATCCATTCGACTGAAAGTTTCATGATTTTATTTTACTAACATCACTGAAAATTACATTCAAAAACGTTGTAAATTTTAAGAATAACGATATTTTTGCTTTAACCTAATAATATTTGTAAAATGAAAATGAATGAAATGAAAACCTACAACCTGTTTTCCAGTCATTGACCGGGTCAGGGATGCAATGAATGAAGCCTTTATAGGCTGTTAGTACGATGGGGTCGCCACTCCCAAAGTGATATATTAATGACTGATAGATGCTACGAAATGAGAATGGAGAGTGTTGCTGGAATGAAATATGACAGGGAAAACCGGAGTACCCGGAGAAAAACCTGTCGCGCCTCCGTTTTGTCCAGCACAAATCTCACATGGAGTGACCGGGATTTGAACCACGGTATCCAGCGGTGAGAGGCCGATGCGCTGCCGTCTGAGCCACGGAGGCTCAATATTGGTAAAAATACCATATAATTAATTAGGTATACTCCTTTATTAGGGGCTGCCTGGCCGAGGCGGTAAAGGCGTGCTCAGTTCGCCCGGAAGGACGTGTGTTCGAGTCCCCATCAGGAAGTCGTAAAATTTAAGAAACGAAATTTCCACTTTCGGGAGCCTCCGTGACTCAGACGGCAGCGCGTCGGCCTCTCACCGCTGGATACCGTGGTTCAAATCCCGGTCACTCCATGTGGGATTTGTGCTGGACAAAGGTGGGGCAGGTTTTTCTACGGGTACTCTGGTTTTCCCTGTCATCTTTCATTCCAGCAACATTCTCCAGTATCATTTCGTAGCACCTATCAGTCATTAATAAATCACTTTGGGAGTGGTGACCCCATCGTACTAACAGCCTATATCTGCTTCATTCATTACATCCCTGACCCGGTCAATGACTGGAAAACAGGTTGTAGGTTTTCATTTTTCATTTCCACTTTCGGAGGTAAATGAAATGAAATGGCGAATGGCTTTTAGTGCCGGGAGTGTCCGAGGACAAGTTCGGCTCGCCAGATACAGGTCTTTTGATTTGACACCCGTAGGCGACCTACGTGTCGTGATGAGGATGAAATGATGATGAAGACGACACATACACCCAGCCCCAGTGCCAGCGAAATTAACCAGTTAAGGTTAAAATTCCCGATACTGCCGGGAATCGAACCCGGGACCCCTGTGACCAAAGGCCAGCACGCTAACAATTTAGCCATGGAACCGGACACTTTCGGAGGTGCATATAGCCCTGAGGTTCAGCCAGCCTACACCAAAAATGAGTACAAAGTTAATTCCTGGAGGAAAATGCGGCCGGGCGTAGAGCTAACCACTCTACCCCATCAAGTGCCGAGATTACGGATAGTGGAACACTTTACCTTCCACCCCTCCAAGGGCCTTCATGGCCTGTACGGAGAAGACTTTGCTTTGCTTTGCTATACTCCTTTATTAAAGCGTAATGTTAAACAATGCTATGTCCTAGATGTCCGACTTATTTACTACATGTTAAAACATTCAAATATGTTAGTATGTTGTATGACATGACACATATGACGTGTTCGCGTGTCACCTAGTGGCATGCGTGTCATAGGTTCGCCATTCCTGCGTTGTTGTGCACTCTTCCACCGATCCACCATTAGTGGGTAGATTAAAGGTCAAATAAGAAACATACTTATTGTTATTTCAATCCCTTTATCTGTCTTTGCCAATATCTATATGAACGACGCCATCCTTTTTAACTGTCAAATTCTAGACAGTCGGTCTTATTAGATCTCAGCTGCTGCTCACCACTCTCAAGTAGTGTGCTTCTCCCGTTATCGAGGCCATCGGTGAAATTGATTGGAGAGACTTCGTTACGATAATTAGCGGAGTAGCGAACCGAGGACCTTGTTAGAGCGCCACACATCCTTTTAATTAGTGCCGCGGAATATGACGCTGAAAAGATTTAAGGCGCGTGTAACAGTGAGTATCTACATTTTATTCCAACCTACCTAGTTTTCTCGTTTTATGATTTCTCTCATACGCTGCATAGAAAGTGATGTAGATTGATATAAATAACTTCAGTAATTGTTCTAATAGAGCTTAAGATTTATTTATTTTATTAAGCGTGTAACCCCATGTTGTAAAGGGTAGGCAGATAATTCCCAGCGGCTCAATTTCTTCTCAGGGTATCCATCTCGCAAGTAAAATCTGAAGATTTTACATTAGGTCTCGCGTAACGTGAGTTCGAAGAGAATGCCGGTTCACCGAGGATGTAATACCAAATAATTGATTCACCTGACTAAAGTACCAACGATGTAAGTCCTTGATCAATTCAAATCAGGCATCAACTCAGTCAATTACTTTCTTGGCTTACCAACCAGCTTATCAACTACGTAAAAGGGAAAGAATTCATCACACACAAATTCTAGAAAACATAATAATAACATGTATTTGAATAAAAGATTGCCCTAGGAAATGTAATGTGATTTAGGGTAGTATTCGCGTTGTTACTATGTACAGATAATAATTCAGAGTCACTGGTGGCTCGTAGAAAAGAAAAATAAATGCAATGTTAAGCTATTTACACCAATTCCGAAATGAAGTCAAAAATGGATATTACTATTTACAATTGATCACTGGACATCCACAGTCTTCATTGACAACACGTCATTAAGTTGACGCAAATATCGTTATGATATTTAGATTGCTCATTATCATTAAAATCAGGCTAATTAGATTTGAATAAAATGTATAGTTTAGTAGAATAAAACGTAAAATAAACAAATAGATCTCAGTTTGAATATGAATATAAATCTGCTCATAAATCTGAACATAAGTTTGAACATAAATTTGAACATAAATCTGAACTCATTTAATTTGGTCTTTCTTCTATGATGCGCTTCGGTAACGACTTACGGGCTAAGGCATATTTTCCTAATGCCTGTTAAATCTGGCTCCTAGCCTATCATTTCCCTATCCATTATTCTCTTAAAGAATGTAAATTCAAATAAACTCTGTGTCAGAATAAATATGTTATCTATCTAGCTTTCCACATAATTTTTGATTCACATAAACATCTATTTCAGGCTCTATGTGCTCTCCCTTTGTCATATTCCATAACATTTCTCATCTTCGCAAGTTACTCAATTCATTTGGGCAGTCAGAATGTAAATACTACGCATTTATGCTCGGAAATATATTACCGCATTTATAAATATCATATTTGCATTTGGCCATGAACACCGTTATAAAATACATCACAATATTCTCGTACTTGAAATACAGCATCTACTATTGTCATATAATCCCATCAAAATCTCAATTCTACTTCAATGTATATCACTCATACATTAGTTTAGGTCATTCCCGCGGTGTGCTCAGTTTCACGTACATGTATCATTTCACACAAATCCTTTACCTCTTATAAATGTGACATGGCATTTCCTTAGATGCAGGCAATCCTTGCCCTCTCCGTAACACATAAATAAACATCCGCATTTCATTATACATTGACTTATTTCGCCGAGTTACCAATACTGTAACATGATTTCAACATTCAACTAACAACTTCATTATCATAACCTCCACTACAACATGTCGCGATTACTTTTATGTTACCATGCCAAATATGTCACAATTGCCTTTCTTATAAACACATCTCAATAACGTTATATATCATAACCCCAAACTGAGTTCTATACTCTTATGTTGCGGAGCAAAGAGTACGTGATTCTACACATTCATCTCAGACGCGCGGAATAAACATGACGTAAACATTTATAAAAATTCCACAATGTGTCAAATCATTGCTATCAGCTGTTATAAAAGACACTTCCTTCAAATTCTCGTAACTCATTAGTTATTCTGACCAAAAAAAATGCGGTGGCGTATATGTAATGTACTAGAATCTTATTCTACACTGCTCGATCGTATTACTATAGACTTAAATATCTCAAACTTCACTTCCATTATTCACTTGCACTCTTAATTAAATGGTTTTTATCACCAACCTATCAGCACATGCCACAAGTGTAATTAAAAATGTAAAGACTTAGCTCGCTTATCGTTACATTTGGTCCAGTTGTTCCGCCTCCACACGGATGTCGTTAGCTCTGTGGTCAGGATGTGGGTTAGTCACCTGGTTGGCCGTTGCCTTCCTCATTGTGGGTTGGTCATCTGGTTAGACGTTGCCTTCCTCATCATGGGTTGGTCATCTGGTTGGCCGTTGCCTTCCTCATTATGGGTTGGTCATCTGGTTGGCCGTTGCCTTCCTCATTATGGTTTGGTCATCTGGTTGGGATGTACCGCTCCCCAGTTTGGTCCATCATGCATGCTTAGCAGGCACACATCATATTACTTCTGCTGATAACAAAAATACACATTTCGGAGCAGAAAATTGTCATAATATGATCCATCTGACAATAATAATTCTCCAGTTGTTATTCCTTTTTCTTGCTCTCTGAGATATAACTTTGATCTCGTCGGGATTAAGTTCTCCGTATATATATCTATATCGGCTCTTTCTGGGAAAATCTCGAAAATTTATTCTTCTTCTTTCTTGAATTAGACCAAGGTAGTCTTCTTGCCGTATGAAAGTATTTCTCTTGGGTTTCAATTGGTCCCTCCTTACAGAATGCGACGCGATTGCTCTCGGGATCGTTCTAGGCGTATATCACCGTATCTTGCTTATTTTTTAATATTTTAATTAACTCTGGTTCGTCGGCCGGTGAATTATATTATTTGTTTTTACAACGACGATCCCTTTTCTTCAAGAATCTCCTCTAAATTCGTGTATCTTCTTTCAATATATAGCTCGTTTACCGGTTACGTCTTCTCTCTTGCGATGCAGATTTCTAGGTGAAGTTTTTTTAACAATCCCTTCGCTTCTATTTTTTTTGTAAAACAATTCACTTGACTTTCTACTGTCCCGTAGTGCCTTCAATATTTGTCCGTTCCAAGACATGCATGGCCTTCTATAATATTGCACTACATATATATTCCTTGTATCTCATAGATCAGATGGGCCATACCTTCATTCGGCGCCATTTTGAAAGCTGTCTACGAGATGTAAACGGGCACAAGCGTATGGAGTGTTCGAGAACATGTTCGCCTCGCCTGGTGCAGGTCTAGTCCGGATGTAAGCTGATGATCCGGGCTGAGTGGCTCAGACGTTTAAGGCGCAGTCCTTCTGATCCCAACTTGGCAGACTCGACCCTGACTCAGTCCGTTGGTATTTAAATGTGCTCAAATATGTCAACCTCATGTCGGTAGATTTACTGGCACGTGAAAGAACTCCTGCGAGACTAAATTCCGGCACCTCGGCATTTCCGGTAGCCGTAAAAGTAGTTAGAGACACTTAAAATAAAATTATTATTATTGAATGAATATTGAACTTTCACGACCGCTTTGTAATCGAAACCGACTTTCAGCCTATTAGGTCGTGTTACGTACATCTAGTACGTGTTGAAGAGATGTTAAGTACAGAATAAAAATGGCCAACCGGACTCCAGTGGAATTCGAACCCACAACCTCCCGATTTCGCGTCGGTTGCTCTACCAATTGAACTATGGTGCCCTGGGCCATCTTTGTTCTGTTGGAAAGGATCTAAGGTACAGGTCTGCCACTACTGCCATCACTCTGTAGAGTGCGTTTAAGTCGCCCGTTGAGGGCCAAGTCAATGAATATTGAATTTTCACGACCGCATTGTAATCGAAACCGACTTTCAACCTATTAGGTCGTGTTACATACATTTAGTACGTGCTGAAGAGATGTCAAGTACAGAACAAAAACGGCCGACCGGACACCAGTGGTTTCGGGAACAAAAATGGCCAACCGGACACCAGTGGTTTCGGGAGGTTGTGGGTTCGGATCCCACTAGTATCCGGTTGGCCATTTTTGTTCTGTACTTAACATCTCTTCAACACGTACTAAATGTACGGAACACGACCTAATAGGTTGAAAGTCGGTTTGGATTATTATTATTATTATTATTATTATTATTATTGTAAGTTGATGATGACAATTTCGTAGGGAGAGGGTGAAGCTTGGGGTGGATACATGGTTTACTACTGTCGAATAACACCAAGGGGTCTGCTCAAGGATTAACTTCCTCATGCGAAGGTCGAACCACTATCAGAAAACCAAACGAAACCCCCTGGCACTACAGCCCCAGGGTCTTGGCGTACGAAGCGACCGCTGCTCAGCCCGAAGGCCTGCACATTACGAGGTGTCACGTGGTCAGGAGGACGAATCCTCTCTGTCGTTATTCTTGGATTTCTAGACCGGGGCCGATATCTCACTGCCAGATAGCTCCTCAATTGTAATCACGTAGGCTGAGTGGACCTCGAGCCAGCCCTCAAGTCCAGATAAAAATCCCTGACCTAGACGGGAATCGAACCCGGTCCCTCCGGGTAAGAGGCAGCCACGCTACCCCTACTCTACGGGGCCCGCAACACGAATCAGCAGCTCCTTTTATGCTCTCAATCGATGTGGATACTGAAGAGGTTTGGAATTGAATGTAGGCTTTTGGCACGCAATCTAATGATTATAATTGTATTCCACCGTGTCCTCCACGCTGTCGGACAACAATCTGATCGTGATTCTTTTATCCCAGCGGGACTCAAACAGACTAACCACGGCGTCAAATCATACAGATTTGTCGCCTTAACGATCATGGCCAGCAGGTGGGCTAGAATTTCATATATTTTTAGGATTTTTTTTGGTTTACAATCTGCTTTACATTGCTCTTATGGTGACGATGAGGTAGAAAAGGGCTGGGAGCAACGAGCTAGAATAACATAGAGGGCTGTATGCTTGACATCAGCGCTCCTAACGGAGACAAGTTCATCAAGGGCAGCCATGTTTCGAGTTGTCAAAATCAAGCCAGTTAGCGCGAGAACATATGATCAGGTGACAAGAGAGAGAATGCGTGGCGTTTGAACATCGTACGTTTTAAGAAATGAAAAGTTAGAGTCTCGCTTTCAAGAACACCATCCGTATGCTTGCGTATGTATGGCGATTGATAATGTTCCCTTTTTCGTACTTTATTATTTTTTGGTAGCCTACCTGTTTATCTTTTGTCCCTGAGAGTTCATTTTTGTTGACATCTGATGTTGCTGTGTGATTCACTGAAGTTTGATATTCAGGTTCTTACTTTGTTTTCTCCATAATAGTCATGAATGCTATGCACCATACAAACACGTAATAGTGATTACATCCCTTCATAGACCGACTCGTTGGCTGAATGGTCAGCGTACTGGCCTTCGGTTCAGAGGGTCCCGGGTTCGTTTCCCGGCCGAGTCGGGGATTTTAACCTTCATTGGTTAATTTCAACGGCTCGGGGTTTGGGTGTTTGTGCTCTCCCCAACATCCCTGCAACTTACTCACCACACATAACACTATCCTCCACCACAATAACACGCAGTTACCTACACATGGCAGATGCCGCCCACCCTTATCAGAGGGTCTGCCTTACAAGGGCTATACTAGGCTAGAAATACCCACACGAAATTAAAAATTCGTTCACGTATGTAGGGTTGGCGTCAGGAATGGCATCCAGGCTTAAAACAGGACCAAATTCACATGTGCTACTCAGCACCCGCGGCCCCACATGTGTTGGAAAAGCGGTAGCAAAAGAAGAAGAAGAAGAGATCCTGAAGGCTATGTGTCTCTCGCTATGTCTTGTACTTGGGCATTGGTTTCATGTAGGCCTATTTCAGTCAAACGTACACCAAGGATAGTTAAAACAGTATTTTATAGCTGTTTGTGAAATGTATGAACTGTTTACTGTACAGGGTGATCACAAAGTCCCATTTACCCCTACGTATTACATAGATGGTATTGAATGTGTGTACACCATCGTTTTCATAAGAGTATGACTCTCCTCCATGTACGATGTGAAATTCTCCTCAATATTGCTGGCGTGATGGTAGTAAATGCACGTCGAACAGCTTCCTTAAGTTCGTCAACTGTCTCATAACGTGCGACAGCAACCTCCTGTTTAATGAACCCCCATAATGCATTATAGCAGTATGAGAGGTCAGGACTTCGGGGTTGCCACTCCAAAGGCTCAGGCAAATGGACAGAACCACGTCCAATCCATGTATCAGGCAATGCCTCATTGAGATGTTCTCTAACGGCAATAGCATAATGAGCTAAGATTGAAATCATGCTGAATATCTCTCACTGACATTCCTCTATGCGGTCGTTCGTGACCCCACGTGCTCATTAAGAACCGTTCCTCCATGGTGTAAGTGGACTCATCTGCCATGATTTAGATGTATATCAACACCTACAACAAGAAGAAACAATGCATTAACATCAGCGTAATACATAGGAAACACGATCTATGTAATACATAGCGGGTAATGGGACTTTGTGATCACCCAGTAGATAATACCAATATAAATGGTCCATTATTGGACATTATAAATTTTCCAGCTAACTCATTCCTGGTTGCCAGTGTTTCGCCCAAGTGTGCTAGGCCTCCACGGTATGCGCTAGCCAGCGTCTTGGTAGGTGTGCTAGGTACCAACTGATGAGCCCAGCCTAGCACACGGGGGCGAAACACTGGCAACCAGGAATGAGTTAGCTGGAAAATTTATAATGTCCAATAATGGACCATTTATATTGGTATTATAAATGTACTCATTCGGAACAAATATTTCAGATTCCCTATGGGAATCAACATCTTTGTCACCCTGTAGATGTCAGTCACATTAATAAGTTAAATTAGGCTACAGTTCATAAAGGACAACTTTCAAGGTTACTTTTCACCTAATAAGGCCAGTACCGACCGCGCTGACCTTGCCGTTAGGGTCGCGGATCTGTAAGCTTGGTGGTGGTGGTGGTGGTGGTGGTGGTAGTGGTAGTGTGGTGGTGGTGATTATTGTTTTAAGAGGAAGTACAGTTGGTAATACTAATCAAAGGTAAAAAATGAAAGGGGTTTGACGCTTCGAAAACTGAAAATGTCAGCCATAAAAAATACAAATGCCACGTACGGCATGAATATGAAAGACTCCCTAGGGGTCTGAAAAGAACAAGAGTTGACCAAGGGAGATCGGATAGGATATATTAAAGTGAAGAGCCTGGCAGTAAGTAAGAAGAAGCAGCAATGCCTGGACTCAGCTAAGGGCTCTGTGGTCTTCCAAGGGAAGAGTCAATTGGACCCTTTTAGTCGCCTCTTACGACAGGCAGAGAATAGCGTGGTTGATTTTGCTGCCGCCCCAACTCACTGGGAGTGCTAGGAGCTTGCATTCGGGAGATAGTGTGTTCGAATCTCACCGTCGGCTCTACCTTAATTAAGGCCGCGGTCGCCACATTCCCAATCCTAGCCCTTTTCCAACTCTTCGTCGCCGAAAACCCTCGATGTGCTAGTGCGACGTTAAACAGGTAGCAAAAAAAGTAATTCCAGTACGATACCGTAATGAGAAGTAATTATGAATCCCCTACATTAATAAATAATTACATTAAACCATGATAGTGCTACTCACGGGGATACAATACGTTTAAAAATATGATCAGAATGAGGTTGTAACCTATCGCAGGCCCCATTCGTTTTAAAGATTTCCGTCATAAATGTACATCTATGTCCACGGTTTTTGTTTACGCTTACCACAACAGCCAACCAATGTTCCGATTTCGTGGCCTGTTCGTATGTCACTGTATGACTATTCTCCTTATATCCTTTTCGAACTACCCTACAATCAGCTGATCGTGATGCTGGCCTCGCGTCGCAACGATGGTGAAGTGGCGCTATTCGCACTCCGAGCTTTCGGTTAACGATCTTTAATTTTGCGCCAGTGATTGTATAATGTGTGCTTTCAACATTTATCGTAATTCGAGAACCACGTCCTCTTGCTTATGTGACCACTCGAAACATGGCGGAAGAACGTTCAATTAGCTTCAGCCAGGCAGCGCTTCCGCCTCTCTTATGTTATTAGCTCATTGGCTGGGAGTGACAAGGAAGCTGCCTTGACTTTAATTAAGGCACAGCTTCAGCATTTTCCTGGAGCAAATATAGGAAACCATGGAAAACCAGGGCTGTCGACCGTGGGGTTCGAACCCACTATCTCCAAAATGCAAACTCACAGCTGCGGTTATCATATATTTTATTTCTCAAAGGTGATTTTTTTTGTCGCTACGCACGTTTTCCGTAATACCTCATCAAAATGAATGATTGAGACATCATTTTGAAGATTACGTTGCCCGCTAATGACGAGAAATAAACAAATAATTTAAAATTAATGTTTCTGTTCAGAAACTTTATTTAAAAATTTTATTTGCATAAAGAATGTAGAAGGCGCCATCTTTTGACAATCTGCCTAATTAACAAGCACGACAGCTGTCGGTTGGGCTTGTGTACATTTTTCAAGAATGTATAAGGCGCCATCTATTTACAATCAAGTGAGTACCGCATAATTTTACTGCCTCTAACCTCAATAACATTGATCAGCCAATTCATTCCATGATGCCAAGATGCACAACAGGCAGACCGAGAGGAAGACTTCCAACCAGAGGCCGTTCCACACCATTGGAACGTGTCACAGATCGCAGAAGAAAAAATCAAAAAGTGACGAACACAGACAAGACAACTTCGACTTCAAAATGATAGAGAAACTGAGCGCAATCGCAGACAAGGCAGATTCAATGCTCAACGACAACAGTTAGTGCAAGATAACACCTTTGTGTCATCAATTTACCTACTTCACCTCCATCAAAACATCAGTGCAAGAAACAACTATTTAAACTTTTAAAAAAATACTGTTTTGCCCGTCTTTTCCCTAAAGACAACGAAGTTCAAACACACAGTGTTCGTGATGTGGACGAAATGTGCGTACATTGCACTTCTAGGTTGTTTGCAGGGGAGTTCAGTGACAATTCAGCTATCATCTTTCGCCTCAAGGGAAAGGTTAATTTAGAGCTCCTCTTAACTTCGCGATGAGCTACAAAACCTCATAGAGCGGAATGTTGGCTATACTAAGAACTACCTAGAAAATATTAGACAATTTAACAACGCTCTGGCATTTGCATCAATTCAGATAAACTCGGTTGACATTCCTTGCAGAGATCCATATTGTTTTAAATTAATGGGCAGGTGTATCATATGGTAGGAAGTTTCCAACCTCCGGCAGGAGTTTCACCAAATTACGCTGCACTACAATATCGCATAGACAATAATAATAATAATAATAATAATAATAATAATAATAATAATAATAATAATAATAATAATAATAATAATAATAATAGTAATAATAATGGGAGCCTCCGTGGCTCAGAAGGCAGCGCGTCGGCCTTTCACCGCTGGATACCATGGTTCAAATCCCGGTCACTCCATGTGAGATTTGTGCTGGACAAAGTGGAGGCGGGACAGGTTTTTCTCCGGGTACTCCGGTTTTCCCTGTCATCTTTCATTCCAGCAACACTCTCCATTCTCATTTCATAGCATCTATCATTCATTAATAAATCACTTTGGGAGTGGCGACCCCATCGTACTAACAGCCTATATCTGCTTCATTCATTACATCCCTGACCCGGTCAATGACTGGAAAACAGGTTGTAGGTTTCCATTTTCAATAATAATAATATGTTTTATTTATTCTGTCGAAGTTAGGGACGTACTCCCTTTCTTACATTTAACTAGTCTTAAAACACTTATAATAATAACTACTGATGACAATAATACGAAAACAATATTAACAATAATAACAGTATGTATGTATGTTCAGTCCTCAGCCTGAAAGCTGGTTGGATCCTCAACAGCTCTGCCATCAGCTATCATAGATGGCCTAGGCATCACTGAACAGGCGTGCTAGGGAAATGAGAAGTGAGGTAGTTTGCCGTTGCTTTCCTCACTGAGCCAAAAGTTGCTATTACATATCAGTCTGCCAAGCCCACTGAAATGCATGCAACAACCCACCCTATGAGCAACATGTTCACACCAATCATAACAGGGACTGGTTGCATAAGGAATGTCATTACTAGCATCACTTTCATATTGTCAAAACCAAGTATAAGACAGAGACAGATCAATGAAAGTAACAAAATTGCTCTAGCCTATACCGGAAGACTTAGTGCACTGTAAACACTAGGTCCCGCCAGCAAATAAAAGTAATCACACGTAAAAAAAAAAAAAAAATCGTATCATCTGTATAATGCACATCCTACGCAGAGTACATTAAATATATATGAAAAATGAGTAGGCCTAGTATAACTATTACTGAAGAGAAAGTTTAGAAAATATACGCATTTCTACAATATACCGAGATATCACCTTCAATTGAGAGTTGAAGAGGATTAGTAAGAAGAAGATCTGTGAAAGGAAGAGGGGAAATATGATGAAGAGAAGGTAGGAGGAGGTGTTTTCAGGTCAAAACTTGATAATTCATGCGTGTTTACCTAGTATTTCTACACAGGCATGTTTAAAAACTGAACTGGTGTCCACTGGTATCCATTGGTAAGAGATTCCATTGTTGGGCTAGTAACGGCGAATGATTTCGTGTAGATTGCTGTTCTGTATACTAGAGGGGATAAACACATGGTGCTGCAGGATCGGTATTTTTGTTATGGTCTGTGGAGAGGAGCTTCATGTGATTACGAAGAATTTTGTAAGAATATTATGCAAAAAGCAAAAAGTATTATGAGTGCGTTGTTCTTGCAGGCGAAGTCACCCGAGCCGTCTGTAAGACTGTGTGACATGGTCAGCGAAACGAAGTCCACAGATGAATCTTACACAAGCATTGTGATCACACTGTAATTTCCTTCCCCATTCTACTCCTAGGTCGTTGTAAACTATATCGCAATGATCAAAATGAGGATGAAATGATGATGAAAACAACACATACACCCAGCCCCCGTGCCATTGGAATTAACCAATTAAGGTGAAAATCCCCGACTAGGCCGAAAATCGAACCCCGGACCTTCTGAATCGAAGGCCAGTACACTAACCGTTCAGCCAACGAGCCGGACATCAAAATGAAGTTATAGAATATAAACTGTTGCAAAGAAAAAGCGGTTACACTGCGAGTAATGCTTGATACACATAATCCTTATGAACAGTTATTTAAATACATAAAAGATATACCTGATTTTAAAATAAATTAAATTACACTACTAGCAATGCAATTTCATCCTCGAAGACCTAATGCGCCCATAGTCAGTGAGGTGGCTGCTGTTTTTTGTCACTGATGTTGGAACACCATCATACTATGCTCATTTTGCCATACATTCTAAAAGAACTGGTGCACTTTCTAAAATATCTTACTTGGACTCCCATTCTGATCCAATTTGCTATCCATTGCGTTTCCCAAGAGGTGATTCAGAATGGACTTCAGGTAAGCCACATGTTAAAATTCTACTATTGTTTTGAGAACAGTCACAACTCAGTTACAGTACTATTGATATCGTTTAGCAGTTAGAGATGGTTTCAGTATCCTTCATGCTTCAGGTAAATTATTTCAACAATATATTCAATATATTATTAACAATTATGTCAAAGTAGAAGGTTCCAAGTTGGCATTCGTTCGATCTCATCAACAAGAACTCAGAGTAAATAGTTACAGAGGTTTGATGGATTTTATGAAGACTGGTGCTGAACAAAGAGGGGTATTTGGGGAAATGCCTGTTTTCAAAGAAGTTTTGTAAAGTAGCTGGAAAACAAAATTAATATATGACAAGGATATCTATTTGTAACATCTACTTGTTAAACGTTTTACAATTAAACATATTGTATACTAGCTGATGTACCCGTGCTTCGCTAAAGGATTCTCAGAAAGTCTGTCTTTGTGGTTTTCTAACTGAAGTCAACATAGGTCATTACAAAAAACGTCAGTCGGAATGCAGCGATAAAAAGCAATGATACCATATAAAATACTCGATCAAATTAAAAACCGCATATTTTCTCACTTTTAACGAACAGTACCACGGTGCCGATATAACAGTCCAAAGTCCCAGTGCTGGAATGACCAGGCCGCAGACAGCCGTGAACACTCCTCTGCCATTATTTATGTAAGTGTGCACACTGCTCATTTCAATCAGTGCCACAGAGTAGAGATGAATAGCTCGAATGCTATGATGAGCCAGTGTGTTAAGTACCAGCAGTATCAGAAAATTTATGAACCAGAGGAATGGCATGCTAAAGAAGAAAGTTATCTAACTCCCCATCTACTTCCCGCCAATATCCAGGCAGGCTGTTATACTCGGTATGACCGGGAGAGTTGGCCGTGAGGTTAGGGGCACGCAACTGTGAGCTTGCATCCGGGACATAGTGGATTCTAACGCCCCTGTAGTCAGTCCTGAAGATGGATTTCTGTGCTTTCCCATTTTCACACCAGGCAAATGCAGGGGCTTTGCCTTAATCAAGGCACGGCCGGTTCCTTCCCACTCCTAGCCCATTCCTATCCCATCATCGCTGTAAGACGTATCTGTGTCAGTGCGACGTAAAGAAAATTTAAAAAAAACTCCGTACGCAAGAGTAATCCCATCTATCGGAAATTAGTGGCAAACAGAAGACACAAAGCACATCACAACAAACAACGGTCCATTTATGTTATTGTTGATCAGTTTTATGAGATTTATATATTGTAGGCCTTCATATTTAGTTTTCTTTCGACTCTGTGATATTAGGGCGTCTTATACAATTATTTATAGTGTAGACTGGAGTTCCTTATTCCCAAACTTTACATATCGATTTTCATTAAATTTTCACTCATTTTCTCGTGACTCGGCGTTGATATGGACTCCTTCTTCCTCTTCTTCTTCTTCTTCTTCTTCTTCTTCTTCTTCTTAATCTGCTTACCCTCCAGGGTCGGCTTTTCCCTCGGACTCAGCGAGGGATCCCACCTCTACCGCCTCAAGGGCAGTGTCCTGGAGCTTCAGACTCTTGGTCGGGGGATACAGCTGAGGAGGATGACCAGTACCTCGCCCAGGTGACCTCACCTGCTATGTTGAACAGGGGCCTTACGGAAGGATGGAAAGATTGGAAGGGATAGACAATAAAGAGGGAAGGAAGCGGCCGTGGCCTTAAGTTAGGTACCATACCGGCATTTGCCTGGAGGAGAAGTGGGAAACCACGGGTAACGACTTCCAGGATGGCTGAGGTGGGAATCGAACCCACCTCTACTCAGTTGACCGCGTTCCTCGTGGCACAGCGTCTGGGGAATCCCCTGACCAGTTTCAACATATTCTGCTTCCAATAGCCATATATTTAAATGAAAAGGTTTGCCAGAATATTTCAATTTAACGTTTTTTGCTAGTGGTTTTACGTCGCACCGACACAGATTGGTGGAATAGGAACGGCCTAGGAGTTGGAAGGAAGCGGCCGTGGCCTTAATTAAGGCACAGCCCCAGTATTTACCTGGTGTGAAAATGGGAAACCACGGAAAACTATCTTCAGGGCTGCCGACAGTGGGATTCGAACCCACTATCTCCCGGATGCAAGCTCACAGCCGCGCGCCTCTAACCGCACGGCCAACTCGCCCGGTAATTTAACTTTTCTAACTATGTCAAGGTTTTATTTATCTTTTATAATATCTACTTGTTGATTTAGGCTAATATCGCAGCGCTTTCATCTTGGTGTCCATGCTATTGCCTTATCTCCTCGCACGCTATCTTGTGATTCGCTGGTTCAAAAGTTCTTTTTTTTCCTATTTGCTCTACGTCGCCGCGGCACAGTTAGGTCTTACAGTGACGATGGGACAGGAAAGGTCTAGGAATGGGAAGAAAGCGGCCGTGGCCTGGTATGAAAATGGTAAACCACGGAAAACCATCTTCATGCTGCCGACAGTGGGTTCGAACCTACTGTCTCCCGAATGCGAGCCCACAGCCACGGCTACTGCTTTATCTACCTTACCTTGTAGAACATTGAGTACTTTTAGTGTATCTTTCCACACTAAAGAAAAACGGAAAACTCGTCCGGTCGAAAGTTCTGCTAACTTAATTTTGGGTATCTCTGTCGCTTTAGTTTCACGTTTTTCTCTCTAGAGTGGAAGGTTCCATTGCCTTCTTTCTGTGCAATATCCACTGACCTCGCCACGTGTACTATTGGACTTATAAATTTAGCCAGTGAGATTACAACATACATCCTGTTTCCCATACAGAATTTGTCTCACGTAATATTACTTCTATACATTTTTTATAATTATTATGCCAATGATATGAACCGATTAGTTTCAATATATATAATTATAACGGCTTTATTACAGTGCGACTGATATTTATTATTACTATCATTATTATTAAGTAGGGTGAGGAGCTGAAAGAAATCGGTTGTGACCTATGAAAAGAGACTGTCCCGGCATTTGTCTGGATGTGAAAATGGGAAACCTCAGAAAACCATTCTCAGAAGAGCTGACGGAGGGATTTGAACCCAATCGTCTCCCGAATGCAAAGCTTGGCTCCTTAGCCGTAGTGCATCATCATACGTAGCCGTGCATTCGGTTAGTCTATGTATTATACAGTAGCAGTGCACTTTATTGCAATATTCATACAGGCATTTATTCCTTCCGAATTTCTTTCTATCTTAGTTTTTTTAATTTTTTTATTTCTTTGTTCCTTTCTTGCTTAATCCGTTTACCCTCCAGGGTTGCAAATTTCCTCGGACTCAGCGAGGGATCCCACCTCTACCACCTCAAGGGCAGTGTCCTGGAGCGTGAGACTTTTAGGGTAGGGTGGATACAGCTGGGGAGGGGAGTCAGTACCTCGCCCAGGTAGCCTAACCTGCTGAGCTGAAGAGGGACTTGTGTGGGATATGGGAAGATCGGAATGGATAGACAAGAAAGAGGGAAATAACTCCTGCGGGACTAAATTCCGGCACCTCGACGTCTCCGAAAACCGTAAAAATGTAGTTAGTGCGACGTAAAGCCAATAACATTATTATTAGGAAGAGGGAAGGAAGTGGCCGTGGCCTTAAGTTAGGGACCATAACTTCAGCTACCTCGAGGAGAAGAGGGAAACCACTTCCAGGATGGCTGCGATGGGAATCGAACCCCTCCCTACTAAGTTGATCTCCCGAGAATGACTGGACCCCGTTCCAGCCCTCGTACCAATTTTCAAATTTCATGGCATAGCCGGGAATGGAACTCGAGCCTGCGGGCGTGGCAGCTAATCACACTAACCACTACAACATAGAGGTGGTACTCCTTCCAAATTAATCTTCTAAACGGAAACAAGTTTCATCGGCACTCGCGTACAGTTCGATAACCTGAAACGAATAAAACTTTTAATTTAAACGGATTATAAAATCTTTTACCTGATATTTAATAATCTTCATCTCTGGTCTCCGGCAGGGATTTCTTCGTTTGTTGCGTCATGAGTGGCAGCGGCAACCCGGTTGGAAACAGAATCGTCGTCTGATAATGTTCTACTGTTTAACGGCGTGAACTTTTGCGATTATTACCAACTCCCTTTGTTTTCGCTAACACCGAGCATGTGCCTCTAAAACATCAAATTCGCTTTCCACAGCTCGCTTCCCGTCTTTTTTTATTGTATATGTTATCGTTTTGCACACTTGTAGGAAAGATAGAATCATCAAATTCGGTGCGCACATTGAGACGACCAGCGGTGATATGTTAGCCAATTCTTTTATGATTTCAGCTGCCACATAATTATCCAAAAAAAATGTGTGGAAATGGACTCAAATTTCACCCTATTCAATGTTTCTAACTTAATACAACCAATAAATATAGGAGATGCGAGAAAATGTCGTAGGACCAACCATTGTAGAACACTAAAAGTGGCGTCTGATAGCGGAATCCGTTTCTTGATAAATGCACCGTTTAAAAGCAGTAAATCTCAAAACGAAAGTGTGCACTTATAAACGTGCCCATGATTATATATATAAATAAAGTTGTAGGGGTTCGTTGTCTGTAATTCCTTTTGTTTTGCCAATTTCTCAGATATTTATCCGATTTAGGTCAACTCAAGACCTTATAAGTGGATTTTAGCTTTCGTGTCTGTTTGTCCGTCTGTTCCACCATGACGGCGAAACGGCTTGATAGATCTCTACCAAACTTGATATTTGGAGTATACTAATCCAGAGTATGCATATTGTTTAAAAATCACTGAATAGAATTGGTATTTATAGGAAAACCATAAGTTTTCTTCCATTTTCTCTTTGTTATTAATTTTCTGTAAAGTCCGTGGACTGTGTATGAAACGCCCCTTGATATTAAACAACTTTTGTTATGTACATAATTTCATTTGTTTACTGGAGACTCTTTCCTTTGAGGAAAAGTTCCAAGCTGTTCAAATGGATAACATTTTGGCCCAGGAAAATATCGTAAAATGGAGGTAATTTCAATGACGGTGCAGACTTTCGTTTCGTGGTGACTGCTTTCTAAACGGTGTCATTTCAAAAAGAATATGACACAATCGCCGCTCAATTTGGGGAGAACTTCAAATTTGATCTCATGACTTATTGTCGTATCTCCATTCTCTGTACGTTAGATAAGTGTGCATTTCTCCATTATAATCAAATCTCTCCTACTCGATTTTGACTGGCATTATAATAAAATTTCTCCGCCTCTAATGTGAATTGCAGTTGGCAAGCGAACCTGCCTTTATAGTAGAAACTCCCGAACTCGATTGTGAATTGCGGTAGGAACTGTGGCGTGCCATTGTCGTCAAAATTTCCCTGACGTGAATCTTACATTGGGAACAGGGTTCTCGCCGTTTTGTTTCTCTGATAGCACTAAGAGACATGCAATTTAATATAATCTTACTCACGTCGCGTTAAGTAATTTACGTAGAAATCTGTATACAAGGTAGAATACCGTAGCGAAATACAGGCATATTTGCTAGTGAATAAATAAATAAATAAATAAATAAATAAATAAATAAATAAATAAATAAATAAATAAATAAATAAAGAAATAAATAAATATTTCGTGAGCCGACAACCATTAGATTTACCGGACAAGGTATTCAATAAATTGTTTTCCAGTGTTTGGTGGGTTGTGGGGGTGGGGAAATACCACTGCTAGTATTAGTATGGATCGACCCACAAATGCAAAATATGGTATATGTGGATGGTTTTCCATTCAATAATTTACTATAGATAATTCAGTTTTAAGAACACAGTATTTCTATTATGGACCTACAAGGAGCAAACTCACCCCCTCTTTGACACCCATAATTCCTCGTCATTAAGGAATATTATAATGTACTTTATCATATATTATGAAAGAAAGAAAGATGAGACATTTTTGCCCATGTGTTATTAAAGTAAGTAGAGAACGTTTCTAACTTCTAAAATACATTCGCAAGGAGGGAGGACAATGGCGGAAAAAAGCCATCCCTTTTTTGCCTTCTTCATTTTCCCTCCGTGTCGCTCTGATACAAGTAACGCGTAAACCGTTAGTCTATGAATCCTGGCATCTTATTACTGTTGTAGAGAAGTTGTCTGTTTATATGATGCGTATGTTTTTATTCATTATACCAGTGCGTACTTGTCTTGTGTTCAGTGAGTGTTGTGTGATAAATCAGACAACTTTATGTATGGGGCTGCGGAATGAATAAAAGTAAACTGTTCTTACATTTCAGCTTACTTCCTTCCCCCCTTCATCTTGAACTTGAAAACCAAGTTTTACAAATTTGTTTTCCGCCGGTTTCCCGTTATAATGAAATGTCGTATGGCTTTTAGTGCCGGAATATCCCAGGACGGGTTCGGCTCGCCAGGTGCAGGTCTTTCTATTTGACGGCCGTAGGCGACCTGCGCGTCGTGATGAGGATGAAATGATGATGAAGACAACCAACACATACACCCAGCCCCGTACCATTGGAATTAACCAATTAAGATTACAATCCCCGACCCGGCCGGGAATCGAACCCGGGACCCTCTGAACCGAAGGCCAGTACGCGGACCGTTCAGCCAACGAGTCGGACCCCGTTATAATGTGAACATCAAAATGAACCCCCTGTCACCACCTCCCCCCAAGATACCCTAGAGTTCATGAATATAATTTTCAGCTTATTTTCTTCTCCCTTTTATCCTCAACTTGAAAACTGAGTTTCACGAACTTCAGTGCCGTCGTTCCTCCATTATGCTGTGAATACCAGAATAGATCATTCCATGTTCAGGAAACAGTATTGTTCCATGGGCATACAAGGAGTGAACACAGCCCCTCTTAAATTAATGAACATTATAATGTAATTCATATTGTATTATGAGATAAAAATGAATCAGCCCCCTCTAAATCCCCAGTGCCCTTCAGTTGATAAATTTAGCTTATTTTCTTCCCATTTTTACATTGAACCTAAATACAGAGTTTCACAAATTTACGTGCCACCGTTTTCCAGTGATGCTGTAGAGCAGAGCTGTTCGACACGGCGACCTTGCAATAAGATCAATACTGTTTTCTTAACATGGAATAATCTATACTAAATAAATGAATTTCCTCTGTTAGTTTGTGTATAGAAAACGTACAGTTCCTTTTAGCTATAAAATACAGCGACAAACTTCTTATGAGACCAGGTGGGACAGGAACAATTTTCATTTTTCATCACCTAATAGACCTATACAGAGATTTTAGGTAATGGATTGAGAATGCACTTGACTCATGTTAAATAAAGTGCTCCATTTCCATTAAATGCAATCACGGCAGAGTAACGCCGATCATTAATCAAGAAATCCAGTGTTCTCATGTCCTGAACTCGTCACCTTAAACTCCTCCGAGTTCTTTTATCATCATTATTTGCAACGTTCTCCAACCACACTTCCTTTGCCTTGTCACGCAAGGTTCTATTTATCATTACAACTGATATCACGGGAGGTTCGAAGTGCCATTGCCCAAAGTACTTACATAAGACGCCGTATTTAACGTTCCAAATGACTTGTCCTGTGATATTTTCTCGTGTCTCATCTATTCATGGGCCAGATTGAGTTAAAACGCTCAATAGGGTGAAATTTGGGTAAGTTTGTCTCACAGTGCATTACTTTTAGGATAATTATGTGACAGCTACAAACCATAGAATTTGGCTCACATATGACTGCTGGATGGACCACCGTTCGTGTAGAATCTGATGAATCTATTTGTCCTATATGTGATTCAAAGTAGGAATTATGCGTGTAAAAAGTGCAAAATTTACTTACAGTCGAGAAACAGAGTCAATCTAATAAGGGATAGAGATACGACAAAAAGTCATAGAACCAAAGTTGTAGATCACACCAAATTGAACGAAGGGATCAGTAACAGTTTAGATCTGAATTTCTAAGGGCCATTTTGATCAATCACTATTAAATATCCACTAACGAAGCGTTACCTAACACCTTCTTGAGATTTTAACGTGGTGTTATGGAAATCGCGTTTCACATAATACTATAACAAGCTCGTTAACGAACGTGCCGTTAATGTTAACGATCGAGTCAGCAATGTGTAGCATTAGAATTATTTCGTTCTTCTGAAATGTGCCGGGCATAATGTTATTAATTTGTCACCCTTCACCTGTACTCATTTTGTGCGGAATCAAAGGTCCCATTGGAAAATGAACTTACTTGGTGATAGGACGAGATTAGTGAATTTGACGGCGCACAGAATAAAATATTATTGGAAGGTGACAGAAAATATTTTCTATGCTGTAATTTTACTTCATTGGGAAAAAGGAAACCTCTTTTTCCTTTGCGAAATCAAATGATCATAAATATGTCTCTCGGTCATGGCCATCCATCAACGGCTGGTAATTTCAGATGGCAACCAGCCCTAAGACCTAGACTAGCAAATGTACCCGTTCTTTGTTACGGTATTCTACATTGTATACGGTGTAACGGTTCAAATCCCGTTACAAAGTGATATCTATATTTTTATTATTATTTCATCTGTGATACCATTATTATTATTATTATTATTATTATTATTATTATTATTATTATTATTATTATTATTATTATTACTGTATCATTATGATTATTATTATTATGATTATTATGCCCGTATTATTTTTATTTTATCTGTGAGATTACTATTATTATATTATCATTCTTATTCAATTCGATTATGCAATGCTTGTCGCTTGCATGATTGTAGTTAACTGTATGCATAAATATGTGTGTGTAGATTAACATTAAAGACATGCACAGTGAGAATTGTTATATATCAGATGTTGGATATGACATTGCTATATTGTGCAATACTGCTGGAGTAAATGCAAAGTCATTGCCACGTCATAGCTACGTCATCGTGCGTATTTGGCGATGAGCTCAGATACTCAGGCCGCCCCAGGGGATTTCAGCATTACATGCAAGAGTTTGAGGCGGGTGGGAGTAGATCATTGTTATTTCTGGAGATTACGTAGGTGTGCCATGCTGTGCCTATATAAGGTGGCTGCATATTGTACCGTCAGTCATTAGTTAAACGGAAGCAGTACAATGAAGAAGCCAAAATGGATAAGTGAACAGTCATTATTCAATTGGAAGGAGAGGCGACAGTTGGTCGGAGTGTGAACGAGATGCAGAGGCCTCAGTCGGTCATTAAGTCAACGGGAGTCTACGGGAAGGAGAAGACTCAGTGAACCATTAGTCTTTGGTCATTGAGAGAGTGAGGCCAAAGTTGGTCGGTCACTTAGTTGAAGATATGGACGGGAAGACTTACCATGAAGCGATACAGGACAGACTTACAAGAAGTCAGATGATATGGAGAAGAAGCAGTCACATGGATACATCACCAAATTAGGCGTGACACATCTACTGTAAACCCCAGATAAGGAATACGTCGTAATTACACTCAAAGTGTTGAAAGTACAGTCAAGTGAAACAGTGAGGGATATATTTCGTATAAATTGTTAAATGTCCGGTCAAGAAGAATTCAAATTCATGCCTAGTTTCTTTCAGTTGCAATGTCATAATTTCATATTCTCATCTGTTTTATCGCAACAAGACTTACTATTTTTATATACAATTTAAAGAATGTATTTTGTTTTATCAAATGAATTCATAGTATTATTTCAATGACAGAATATCTTAACCTCAAAATTAATGGGGAAACCGAACGCCAATCTCCTTTTCCCAGAACTTATATGGTATGTTGTCAAAAGTAAACTTATTACCCCACACCCTAGAGATAGTCAAGATGCTCATTCTGTTATTGCTGCACTGAGTGGTAGCTGGCGCCCTTCAAATAACCTATGTGTAAGTAAGCAGGTAAGAAGTAAGTGTGAATACAAGGTTCGATGATTTTGTATTTTATTTAATGAATATTAATACTTCTTTCCATTTTAAATGCAGATATTTCATATCTTTCAATATAAATGCAGATTAGTATGTTTTCAAGTAAGTAACCGTGTTAGGAACATTCTTACAACGGATATCGAAGTAAATTACTGCACATGCAGTGAATAAGAGTCTCTTAAATTGCATGTCCTTTACCGTTAATCAAGAAGCAGCATGGAGAGGTCCCCATACTGAACCCGACAGGGGCATGATCTAAGGACCTTTGGCTAATACTTACCTTCGAAATTACAGACGCAATGCTATCTGAGAAAGGGACATCGAAATTAATTAATATCCGCATCATTACGATATATAATATCCGCATCATTACGATATATAAATTGAGTCTTTCGAATTTATATTACAGGATTTCTTTATTTGCAACTCAGTGTGCGATACTTCCTTTGTGTAACGGGGGGATGCGACAGGAGCCAAGCCTAGCCAAAGTCAAGAGGGGCGACAATCAGTGGTTTCCCATGGCGCCACTCGAGAAGAAACATTCCTCCCTCACGACTGAGAGAATGAGGGGAAACAGATTTTTTCGAAGCGGAATACCAGAGCCATCTTTATTTCGGACTAGCCAACTTAATTCTCTACGAGATAAAATTTATTCTAATCTGAATTCTGGAGTCGTTCTTCACTTTAAAAGAGACAACTATGATTGAGCCATTTATTTAGACTCTCTAACGTCATATTACATGCTAACTTTTCATACAAGAAAGAATACGGCCTCAGTTATGAGTGGATAGTTACCAAAGGCCATCTGCTTATCGTCACCGCTCACCCTTCAAGGGGAGTTCACCAGAGCAGAGAGGGGGAAGCTGGACAGACTTTAATTAATTAAAGGAAATCTAATGAAGGATAATTGGGTGGTTATGTCTCGATCACATAAGCCAAATATTGGTCACCTGAGGGTCGTACTATCACGCCTCTATTGTGTCATGGACAGGCAATACGCAAATTTGTGGAAGGGGAATCGCTCCCTGGTAAAAACAACTGCAGTAAGGGAAGAGCGCCACTCGGGACTCGCAGCTTACCGACGGCGAAGCTATGTTTGGTTAAGCGCTCATTAGTTCTTTGTTCAAGTGAATTTAACTTCAATTTCAAGTGAAATAATAGAATTCGCATAAACAGTGTATGGATTTGGTCTCCGTGACACCAGTGTTAATTTTTATAAAACCGTGATGTGTCACGAACATTCAGTGCGGAAAGTAATATTATTATTATTATTATTAATATGGCACGATAGTATTACGTAGCAGCAGACTGAATAGTGGCTGAGAGATAGATGGGATTCGGTACTGAACCGCGTACTACGTAATCGTATCCGAGATCGTGACCGACGTTCACGCTGAACGCTGTTAACCAGAGTGTGGAATTAAAACAGTGACGTGTCTGTGCACAGGATTTACTGCCAGCGGCTCCACCAGCAAGGAAACATGGACCCTCAGCCTGAAGGTGGTATGGAAATGCAAGTGATCACCGCGGTGCCCATGGATCACGAGTAAGCCCAGGATGGACCTCCTGAGTTGATGAAGGTGTCATCATGTGATAGAGATGAGTATTAATCTTAATATCTTGCATGTCTAGTGGGGATGGCAAATGTTTATCATAAGCTGACGCTATAAAAGGTTAAAGATGTAGACCAATTGAGAATAAAGTGCCGAAATGGGCACGTAGTTGTTAATTCTTGGTTTAGGAAGCCGGCGGCAGGTCTGAGTGATTAATTGTAAATAATTTAGGGAACATAATACTTTAGTTTTGCATGTGGTGGAAATTTATTCAGTTATTTTATCTTGGGAGATTTTGATTGATTATTTGCGTCAGAAAACCGGTAGTATTGAGTTTAGGGAATTGCAGTTAGAGTGTAATTATTCTAATTTAATAAGTGCATGGCAGGTAAAATGGTAAGTACTATATTTTGTGAAGGCACGGAACTACAAGAATCGCCGGCAGAACTGACAACCAAAGGCCTCCCCTGAAATACTTAGATAGGGAGCGTTATGGTTTAAATTGATTATGTGATTAAATTTATCAGGATGTGATTATAATTCGAGTGTCAAATATTAATCCATGTGAATATTAATTAATTAATTAAGGTATTGCCGTGTGACGATAAAGTAACCAGGTGCCAGCCATCGATTAATTAGAAGTTAGTAATTAGATGTTAATTGCCGTGCGAGTACGTGATTATATTGTAATTGCGAACTAGATTCCGCACGATGACCAGGTATGATCAAAGAAGCAGGTAAGTCATGTAGAATGACAGTCAAAAGATGGAAATAATAATAATAATAATAATAATAATAATAATAATAATAATAATAATAATAATAACCACGCAAATATTAGCATTGTAATACCGGTGTCGCGTTGTGAAAAAGATGTGATACCGTTGAGAAAATACGTGTTGAATTCGAGGTGATTCGCGCAATTTATGAGAAATGAACCCTTAGATCATTTTGTGGATGTACTTCTGTGTGAAGCGTTTTGTTTCCTTCTGAAAGGGAATGTTACGCTTGTTATGTGGGGCTGTCGACCCCTGAGGTCCGCCCGACCTAGCTCCTTGTTGTGCTTTTTTTGTGTGGGTGTTCCGTAACTGAGGAAAGAGGAACATTACGTCTAAGGGAATCTGGCCTGTCTGAACGGCTAAATATGTGATTTATTCAACACGCCAGAGTGGTGTATTTATTAACAAGTGACCCGGCCGATAATGCTAATGTTTGCCAGTGAATCATGGTTAATTGTTTGAGTATAACATAGATAGGGATTACAGGACCCTGTCTTCATCGCAAGGGGTTGTCAGTTCGATGCTCAACGTAGGCATTGGAAGCCTACAGCGCCAAAAGGAAGATTAAAATGCCTCACGTATTTGCTGTATATCATGTATGATATTTATGTGTTCTATGTGTCATGTTTGATTGTAAATAAGGTCAGTGGTGGTTCTGTTCATCGGCCTAGCAATGTCTGTACTAGCAAGGGTCGGTTCGAACCCAGGTGTTGTTTCATATATGTGTATTTTTCTTTTACGTCATTTCATTGGGAAATCTAGGTCTTCATTAGAGTAGGGATTGCTCAGACATGTTGTCGCGTGCATGTTAGTTTTATGTGTTAGTGATATAATATAGCCTCAGTGTTGTGGTAAAATTTTCCATTCGTTTCATGTCACGATACATCGCTTCGCGATAAACTCACTCATTTCTATCATGCATAATGGACAGACGTCCACATGATAATTCACAGCAATTGTGAATATTAATGTAGTTAATCAGTGTATCTTAATGCGTCATTACCATCATCATCAAGGCCTAATAAATCGCTTGTATTAATCCAAACATTAACCCGAATGTGTTCTCATTGTAATTAGGTATGGCCCGTTTCTCCTACCCTGTATGCCTTTAAGATAATGTTAGGTAAGCGCCATTTTAATATACTTTCAATCCTTTGTCGCCCTGTCGATATCTCACGCCGGTGCCTTTATGAGTAGGGGCTGGTGCATACAAATGGCGCCCAACGTGGGGCATGTTCTACGGTTTAATAGGCGTATTTAATTGTTTAATAGGCGCATATTTATTCCACCTATTGCATATTAATGGTGCGCAAACAGGGACGTGGTTTGTTGTTTAATAGGCAAGGAATATCTGTGTGGATTTCAAGAGTGGGCACGATTATTTGTGGTAACCCGTGCATACTTCTGACTTTCCCACGTGAAGCCTAGTTTATTATAGGTGAATATGTGACACCTTGATGTCAAGCTTAAATCGTTATCATGAATGAGAACACAGCCATTGTCCAATGATATGGGCAAAGCCATGACAGTCGCGTAAGCAGGGGCGTATCCAAAATTCAAGGGGATGTTTCGAATCCTGGGAAACGGTGAAATGACTTACCATAAGTGAGGTTCAAAGTGAATAGTGACCTCCTTTGTGCATATCTATTCAGGGATATTAGCCAGTGGTGCGTGTTCATCAAAAACCAACGTGCTATTAGGAAACATATTTTACGTTAGTATAATCGCGGATGAGAAGAGGTAACCTCACGCCCATTTTCTCTTTTTCGAGTGGCAGTAGGTTAATTTCATGGGTTCAGTTTGAGATTCTGATGACTTTGCGTCTTTGAAGAACCTCAATGCTGAAGGCATGGGTTGATTTACTGGCATTATACCACGTGTGTTGGTATTTAAATCGAGCCCAATTTTAGAATTATAGGTTAACGGCAATTTTATTAATTGAATTTAAGGGCTGTAATTAATTTTATTTTCCGGAAACTCCCGTTGTCATTTTATAAATTTCATGAACCTTGATGATGTTAGGCGGTTAGGCAGCTTCAATTATAGCCGTTTTGAGGCTTAATTTGCAATGATAATTAAAGTAAAAATTTGTGAAGCTGAAAGAACTTAAAGTTTGGAGAGAAATATCTTTAAAAAAATAATGTTATGGATTGTTGACACCGACGTCCTGTCATCTCAAAGGATAGCGACATGGATAGTGAAGCCATGCGGGCTTTGATGGAAGAAATTAGGGAGATTAAGAACAGTATGAAGGGTATGGAGGAGAAAATGGAAGAGAACAGTGCCCAGATTAGGGACAGCGTGAAAGACGCCTTTAAATCACTCGAGAATACAATAGATCGGAGTCATGTGCAGAATATTGGCGTGATGAGGGAAGCGAGTACTAGGATAAGAAGGCTTGCAGAGGAACTGAGACAGGACAGGATAAAAGGGTGCGAAGATAAATTGGAAGGGAAAATGGAGCAGAGTAGTACACAGAATAGCGAAGTGATGAACAGTACAAAGAACTCTGAGGACAAACTAACTAATCTTCAGGATAAGGCAGAAGGAAAGCGAACAGAGATAGAGGCAGTAAGCGAAAGGAAACTTGAGGGAATAGTTGAGCGATTTCATCAGCTTGAGACCAGTATCACACGAGACAGTGTCCACATTAATGACGACATCAGGAACGTCAAAGGAGAAATGGAGAAGATGGAAGACGAGATGAAAGCTGAGGACGGAGCAGAAAGGAAGAGGTCGTCAGGTCGATACAAGAGACGACAACGCAACAAACAATACCGATATAAATATGGATGGTTCACCAATCAAAGAAGAACCTATTTAAGATGGAGACATCGGAATACTGAAGGTTCGAATTTACAACTCGTGAACTGGAGATTTAATTCCTTTACTGAATTCTGAGCAGCTCGTGAGTCAGTCATGTAACTTCTCCCTCTTCCATTCTTATAGCCCTAAACATGGCGTCAAACGGATCTGTGTCAGCACATAAAAAAATCATTCTGTAGAAGACGAACAATGAAAGAGGAAGTAGATAATCTTCTTCCACCGCTTCTTCCACACCTGTGGTGTGCAAACTGTGTCCTCATATGTGGATTTTTTACGTATTTCACGGCCGGATGCCATTCCTGACACCAACCCTACGTTGAGGCGTGTAATTACTATTGCGTGTTTCTATGGCGGTTGGTGGTCTGGTGTATTGTCTGTATTTGAAGAGAAGAGTTTTGGGAGACACACAAACACCCAGTCCTCGAGCCAGAAGAATTAATCAGATGCGACTAAAATCCTGGTCCCGGACGGGAATTGAACTCGGGCCCTCTGAACGAAAGAACTCAACGTCGACCATTCATCCAAGAAGTCGGACAGTAAAAATAATAGCTTGATGTGTTTCTTCGAGAAGTCTTTCTTTTTTTGGGAGCTTTGGAGCTTCTTGTATCTCTTCATCATATTGGCAGAAACTGTTGCATTGTGTTGCATGGATGAATCACACATGACATGACTTAATTCTCCATCACCAATTGTTTTGAACATGGGAGTATTTGTTCTATGCTTGTCCGTCACAAGACGAATAACATAGAATCCAGCCTTCAAAACCTGTTGAACCAGGAGGAAAATTCATTTCCTTGTAATGCCTTCACCATGAAATAGGCAGGTGGAATCTTAAATTTCTTCAATTCATGAATTACAAAGCACAGAAATTTGTTGACAAGTTGAGAGTTTATTCCAATACTTCTTTATAGACTCCCCCCTGCTTCGACAGGTCCATAGAATCTGGCCTCTTCTTTATTATAGACCAGCCGCTCTTTAACTCCCATTTCGTCGCAAATAAGAGAGCAAACTTTCTTCAGATAATTCTGCTTGCGATCCTTCCTTTATTAGCGGTGAAATACTCTCCAGACTTCATCGCTTCTGGATACCTATCTAATGTACTTCGTGAAGGTGACTATACTAATTCTGATCTTTGCCCATATTCGTAATCTTTCGGAGAAGCAATCCGCTATCAAGTACAATCCTGTATGATACATCATTTTCGCTGAAAAGAAGTGCAGTACTAGCCTATTTTTCGCTATTTCATTCCGACAGCACTGGGGCCGTTTGGTGCTGCCACCTACCGTGGGATTTTTTTAAACGTGCTGTTTCATTTAGTGCCATGTTAAAATGTTGTAATGAGCAGGCAGTATAAGCAGCCATTGGATGCAGATCGGGCAGGCAGTGCTCTACAGTAAACAATCACAACCCACATTTCCAAAATGGCGGAACATATTCTTGAAGATGTGCTTTCTTCTGAAGAAAATCTAATTTATAGTAGACAAAACACTGATTATGAGGATGTTGTTGACAGAGATGTTAGTTTAAAGGATGCTGATTACCTTGAAATTCTGGAGGATGAAGGAATTTGATCCGAAAATAGATAAAAGATACGTTTTCCAGATGGCTAGCAGCTGTGTTTACCATGTCGTTTTGAATGCTGGTTGTAGCCTAACTATTTACATGCTGTGATATAAAATACCTTTTGCAAAAGTATTAGTATTCATGATTATTATCAAATTATAATAATACATAGTACTAAATGTTGTCATGGCACTGAAATTTTATTAATATAACCGCTGTTTAAACGTCCTTTACGCGACTTTGTGGGTTATAACGTTTTACACTTGTTGATGTACCCGTACTTCATACGTAGCTCATAAAAATGAGTTTATCTGTCATTTTCTTAAAAGAAATTGGGTAAGTGCGTCATGTCAAATTTTAAAAAAGTACGGTAAACATGCCGTGCTGGGTAACTTACGCGGTAGAGCGCTGGCCTTCTGAGCTCAAGTGGACGGGTTCGTTCCCAGCTCAAGTTCAAGGTGCTCAAATACGTCAGCACTCTGTCGGCAGATTTATCGACACATTAAAAACTCGTGCGGGACAGAGTTCCGGCACCTCGGCGTATTCGAAAGCCGTAAAAATAGTCAGTGTGACGAAAAGCAATAACACTATTGTTTATTCTCTTAGTTTATTTTATTAAACAGAATAGTCTACATTCAGCATTATTCTTCCTTTCCTAGGGGGGTAAACAAAACACTTCAGCCCTAACTTCAAAAACTGACATATTTCCTTCTATTGTCACTTCCCTACTTTCATCAATATTGCTTGTAAATTATTGTGACCCTAAAATTGACAGGCACATTCAGTACTTAATAGACTCAATTACCTGTAATACTGGTTCTGTATGCAGTTTTCTCCAGGATGTTATAAAGAAGGATTACATGTACCATTGTATTGAGTAAGATGTTTCAAAGATTAAACATTTTAGCAGTAAATATTTTGTGAAAATTCATTTCTTTATATCTCAGAACTTAAAAAATATGGGTTGTCATTGTTTACCGCCGAAGTCATCATATCTTAGTGAAATCAGCAATTGCTGCATTGGAGGTAGAGGTGAATTTCTTCCTGTGGGGTTCTCAAACATCTCTTTTATCTCTTCATGTACTTTTCTCAGGTCAGACTTCGATAACGTATATCATTCCGAAGACTGCTTTTCTGTGAGGTCAAATATATCATTACTTCTGCGTAAATTTTTTTGTGTCTCAGCATTATGAGGATAGTCTAAATAGAACAACTGAGCATGAAAAACAAAATCTCTTGTAACCATTTTTATTTTAACACTAGCAAATGTACCCGTGCTTCGCTACGGTATTCTGCATTGTATACGAATATTGAAGTAAATACTGTACATGCAGTAAATAAGATTGTTTTAAAATAGCATGTCTCTTAGTGTTATCCGAGAAACAGCATAGAGAGGTCCCCATACGTTGTTTCGAATGTAAAGTGCTTGTTACGGATTTGTGATGATAATGACAGGCTCACTTGCCTACTGCCATTCAGAATCGAGTTGGGAAGTTTACATTATAATTGCAGACCCCATTGCCTACTGCGCGGTCACAATCGATTTGGGGAGTTTCCGTTACAATGGCAGCCCCCCTTTTCTACTTCCACACATATTACAAATTGAGGAGTTTTTATTATAATGGCAGGAAACTTCCCCACAACCAGTCAAAATTGAGTTGTGCAGTTATCATTATAATGACAGGCCCGTTTTCCAACTACCAGCCAGCTTACTGCCAGTCACACCAAGTTGGTGAGTTTCCTTCAAAATAGGAGGCCAGTATGCCTAATGCCAGTCACATTTTAGATGGGTACATATGTTTATAACTGCGGGAACGCTTGCCTAGAGCCAAACACAATCGGGTAAAGGGAGTTTTGAACAAAACTGCATGCTCCCTTGCCTTCTCCAAGTCAAATCGAGAAGTGAATTATTCATTACAATGGTAGGCCTGCCTTATTAATGCCAGTTACACAGGAATTGGAGAAGGACCCCATTCCTACTGCCAGTCAAAGTCGGTGTGGGGAGTACTGATTACAATAGCAGACACACCCTTTCTCGATCGCTACAAAATCGACATCATTGAATATATATAGTTCGACATACGAAAGTATGTGCTTTTTTACAATATTGCAGACCTTCATTTACAGACTAACTGCTGCTAAACGGTACATCATATCGAGAAAGGATTATACCATAAGACGCCGGATTTAGCGGCCTAAATTGCTGGTCTTATGATATATCATCTATTCATGGGTCAGATTGAGTTAGAAACGTGGAATAGGGTAAAATTTGTGTAAGATTATCTCACATTGCATTGCTTTTCGGATAATTAAGTGACAGCTACATACATAGCATTTGGCTCATATATGGCTACTGGGTGGACCAATTTCGTGTAGAGTTTGATGATTCTATCTTTCCTGTAAGTGATGGAAGGTATGAATTATGTATGTGAAAAGTCCAAATTTACTTAACATCGAGAAATAGAGAAAAATCAAACGTAAAAGGGATAGAAATACGACAAAATGTCGTAAGACCAAGGTTGTAGAACGGGGATTGTGCCATCCGTTATGTGATAATAAGTCCCGAAGGTCTGCACCATCATTAAAATTGCCTCCATATTTCGATATTCTTCGGGATAAAAAGGGAAAAATTTAAAGATCTTGGAAGTTTTCCGTCCGTTACAGGCTAGAACGTATAATTTTGCCAAAATTCAATATCCTTGTTCGACTGGCAGATTATGCCGCAATCTGGGTTTTCGGTGAGGAGTGTAAAAATTAGGACTTTCAAGAAACTAAACCAAAAAATATGCAGATGGACATTATTACCCCTTAAATGTGTAGCTGTACGAAAATTTCGCCAAAATAGAAAATGTACAGGCACACAGTCGTTACGATTTTATTTACATAGATAGATAAGGAACCTACTCTACGTACAACACCTTTTGGGCTATATCCGCTGGACTTAACCTGAAAAACGGACCGTTTATGACATCTCCCTTATTAATTTTCCTGTCGAAAAAATGCACATGAAAAAAGTTTTAGAGATGGATTTCCATCACGTTTTGTCGATTTCCAGTCAGGTTGGTCTTGTACCGTATATATTGTGTAAGAGTAAAACCACCATTTCGGTTCCCTATAAACCGCCAGTCCATTCCGGGAACATGTAATGTTATTGATGATTAACACCTACCTTTGGACAGGTGGATGTTAATGTAAAGTTTGACTCAAATATATTCAGTAGTTTTCAAGTTGTAGAAATACGCTTTACACGCACCCGCTCTTGAGTTAAGTCCGGTGGGACTTGTACCGGAAAACGGTTCGTTAATGATATCTTCCTTATAAATCCTCGTACTGAAATGATGCACATGAGGAAAAAGGCTTAGAAATTAATTTCCATTAAGGCAGGAAAATTTACATTAAGTTTGGTTGTGTATATTTTGTGGGAATGCAAAATCACGGTTTCGGTTTCGTATAACCCCCCAGTCAATTCAGGGATTTAGAAACAATATTTGCCCTAAAACCTATCAAAGGACAGGTGGATTCTAAATATCAAGTTTGGTGGAAATATATCCAGTAGTTTCCAAGTTATAGACAAACAGACAAACAAACAAACAAACAAACAAACAAACAAACAAACAAACAAACAAACAAACAAACAAACAAACAAACAAACAAACAAACAAACAAACAAACAAACAAACAAACAAACAAACAAACAAACAAACAAACAAACAAACAAACAAACAAACAAACAAACAAACAGACACCAAAACTGAATATGTGCAGATGGTCATTATTACACCTGAAACGGATAACTGTACGGAAATTTCGCCAAAATTGTCAATGTACAGACACACTCTATAAGTGCATACCTTTATTTTGATAGTTACTGCTTTGAAACTGTACGACGTATCTACAAACGGACTTGACCATCAGACGCCCCTTTCAGTGCTCTACATGGTTGGTCCTATGACATCTTCTCGTATCTCCTATATTTATGGGTTGGATTGATTTAGAGTCATTGAACGGGGTGAAATTTTGTACAGTTTTCACATACTACTTTCTATTTTTGATACTCATGTGACAGCTAGAATCATAAAATTTGGCTATAACATGACCAATGGTCATGTCAATGTGCGTGCCGAATGTCATGATTATACCTTTCCTATAAGTGTGCCAAATGATAACATATACGTGTTAAAGTACAAAACCAACTTGAAATCGAGAAATACAGCTGTATTTAGCGTATTAAGGATAGAAATACGACGAAAAGTCATAGGACAAAAGTTGTAGATCTCTCCAAAATGAAACGCCATTTGCTTTCTGACTTGTGATAGGACTTACTGATTAGCCACCAATTACCCCGAAACGATGGTCTGCACCGTCGTTAAAATTGCATCCATATTTCGGAATTTTCCTGGGCCAAAAGTTATACATTTGCATAGCTTAGAATATTTCCTCAAAGGAAAGAGTGTCCAGCATTCGGGATTAGCAATCGCATACATACATGGTAATTAAGGAAGAAAATAATACAGTTTAGTTAGTTGAAATTAATAGAAAATGGATTATAACTGAGGACATCCGGATGACGACAAATATGTAAATACTAAGTGAATGTATTGGAAAATCAAATGCTCCTCAATAAATTATGCCGGTGTGAGTTATGGATATAAGAAACCGGTAATCGGAAAGAAATTTAGGCGCAGGAATTCTTAGGTAATCAGATAAGAAGATGAATATTTGTGTTATTACTTAAGCTATTCGATGACGGTTATAACCTCCAATGATATTCCGCCAATATCCCGCAGAATGGCCGATTGACGACTCTCTTGCTTTCTACCCAAGGAACAACCATGAATTTAAAGGAATGATGAGGAAAATGGCAATTCGTTACTTCCCTGCTGGCAAGCAGTCAGAGACGTTGCCATGGTAACCCATATATTCGTTGTCGGTCTGTCGGTCACTCAATGCAGAGCATGGTATCGGCAGAAAATAGTAAATTTCTCCGTCATTTGAAGGGTAAGGTAAATTATGAACATAACAAAAGTTGTTTATAATGAAGAGACCTTTCACATACGGTTCACAGAGTTTATAGAAAATCAATAGTATAAGAGAAAATGGAGGAAAACCGTTGTGGTTTTCGTATAAAACCCCCTTCTTTTCAAAGAATTTGAAATGATATGCATATCGAAATCTTCCCCGGGATGAGTATACTCTAAATATGAAGTTTGGTTGAGATCTATCTAGCCGTTTCGACGTGATGGTGGAATAGACAAACAGACAAACAGACACGAAAAGTAAAAACCACCGATTCGGTCTTGAGTTGACCTAAAGCGGATAGATATTTGAAAATTTGGCAAAACAAAAGGAATTACAGACAGCGGACCCCCTACAACTTTATTTATAAAATGACGTTAACAACTTAACAGGGCGAAAACGCTACGTTAAATTAGTGGAGAGTTTAACGCGTTAGCAATATCGAAGGTTGATGAAACAACCATTTAGGTTAACAATCCCGATAAATCTGTTTAACGTGATGTTAAATTCTTAATAGAGTTTGACATTCGACAACAGTATCAATATGAGAATTAATTGAATCATCGATTGCAGCAACGCCATTTATAACAACAACGGTACCAAGATTGGCTTGTTACCTTCCTAATTTATCTACAATACGAGTAAGAAGTGGAACATCTCAAAAATTCATCCATCCCGGCACGAATAACTAGACCTACAAGTTCTGTTCACTCCATTGTTGGACAGTGCATTGCCATATCCACCCAGAAGTTCCGTCGCTGGCCGCAGTGAGCGCTGTTAGGAAACTTGTTTAGAAGGGTTATAGGCAGGTACATTCAGGGAAACGGGGTGGCCTAGGGAGCGGTAAGCGAACAGGGAACTGGAAATCAAGTAGGGATGACATAAAAATGTTAGTGCTCAATTGTAGAAGCAAAAGGAATCGAATTAAGTAATTTAATAGATATATACTTACCAGATATTGTAATAGGAGTTGAATCATGGCTGAGAAATGATATAATGGATGCAGAAATATTCTCATTGAACTGGAGTGTGTATCGCAGAGATAGGATAGGAATGGTAGGAGGGGAGTATTCTTTCTGGTGAAAAAAGAATTTGTAAGCTACGAAAAAATTAAGGATGAAAAACATGAAATTCTGGGTGTAAGGCTCGTCTCTGGAGAAAATAGGCAACTTGATGTCTTTAGAGCGTACAGAGCACTGCAAAACAATAACAGAAAACATGGACCTGCACACGGCCATGAAATAAATAAACCAACATGGCGAGCTCCAGGTCGTAAACAACAAGGATGCACACCATACAAAATAAAGATTTCGCACCCAGGAGAAAAGAGGCACGATAGGGAACAAATATATTTCAGAAAGGGCGAAATATATAGCCCTGAGCTGAAAACGTTATTCTCCTCAAACAATTAAAGCTAACAACCAACACTACTACGAGTAAAAATCGTTATAAATGATAGATGAGAATTTATTGTAATGTAACGTAAATCAAAGGGATTAATTAGATGAAATAACCAGTAATAATAACAAGGTAATACATACATATTCGGCGTCAGCCCAAAAGATAATCGTACCAAGGTCTCGTGACCTCATCTTTTCTTACATGCATAGGGCACAGTTACTCTTGAGATGATAGCATTTATTCCACCACTGACCTCGCTACTAAAAACTGCGAGCTGAATATCATTAACTCAATCTTTATTCAATCTTTCCTTCGGCGAGGAATAGAAACGCAATTCCAAGCGTGGGAGTCATTTTCAATATCCACACTTATTTTAACAATACCCCTCTCATATCGATTCCACACACCAAGGAGCAGATAAAATAATAAAGTGATTAAATCAGAAAACTGCCGGACCAAGGAAATAATCCACGAGGGGCAAAGACAATGCTCCATAGAGCAATGAACGCAATGCAAAACAATAACAGAAAACATGGACCTGCACACGGCCATGAAATAAATAAACCAACATGGCGAGCTCCAGGTCGTAAACAACAAGGATGCACACCATACAAAATAAAGACTTCGCACCCAGGAGAAAAGAGGCACGATAGGGAACAAATAGACATAAATTCAACAGACCGATACGTCATCTTGGCACTCAGCTCATTCATCTACACATTCATTCAATCACGCGATCCTTTTGCCCCCAAAGGCAAACAATTCCGGCAGATTGGTGCGAGTAAATAAAATCAAGGCAACTCGTGGAGTGCAGTTCAACATTTCATCAATAAGGTCTCACGTCAGTAGTAGATATATAGCCCACCTAGGGCAAATGACAGTAGGACGTTTGTGACCCCACGGTCACGCGTAGATCCATCACCTACATACTGCGTACGGCTAGAATAGACCTGGCCGACACACAGACCATACCTCCAAATAATGGCAAAATGTTTCATCGAGAAATTCATTTAAAATAATCAGAGACCAGATTTTGACGGACCACAATCACTTACACAACTCCAAGGTTCTTAAACACTACTAAAGGTTGGGCCCAACGCGAGCCGAGCTGCTATTGGTTAACGAAATGACGTCACAGTAGGAGCAAAGCAGCCGAGCCCAGAGCGCGCAAATCAGTAGGAATCTCATTATCAGCAAACATTACACTTTCTTAGAACTAATTGCATACCAGACATAAAGATCACTGCTGTTATAAGATTGAAAAAGAGTACAGCATAGTAACTTTTCATTATTTCCATTACGAATAAGGCGTAAATGTAACGCGACGGCACACTGACCAGTGCTTGAAATTTATTAACCTTTCCAAGTTCCTCTATTTAGTTTGAGCAAGGTTACGCGCTTTCAAATCTGTAAACATTAATATTTAGAGATATGAAATCTTTGTCATATCAAATATTTACAGCAGAAATTCCGTGATGGAACTAACGTATGTTAATATACGATATACTGACTCACTTCCGCAGGGATCGAGTTTAAAACTTAACACATATTATAACAGCATCAGAAGTAAGTTCATATTCGAAACCATGCATAGATAGTCCCGGAAAACCTACAACCTATTTTCCAGTCTTTGACCGCGTGAGGGATGTAATGAATGAACCATATATAGGCTATTATTACAATGGGGTCGCCACTCCCGAAGTGATTTATTAATGACTGATAAATGCCGTGAAATGATAATGGAAAGTGTTGCTGGAATGAAAGATGAACAGGGAAAACCGGAGTACCTGTCCCGCCTCCGCTTGGACCAGCACAAATCTCACATGGAGTGACCGGGATTTGAACCACGGTATCCAGTGGTGAGAAGCCGACGCGCTGCCGTCTGAGCCATGGAGGCTCCGCATAGATAGTCTACTTTTTAAAAATTAAACAATAAGAAAGAACAGGAAAAACACTCCATTAGAACACAGTCCTATCTGTGAGATTAGATGTCATGAAGTGGTTGCTTTTGAAGATGAAATTCACTGTCGTACCTTTCGCCGATGAGCTGCTATGGATTTTTCAGTTCTTGTCCGAATGTTAATTTGTCGTATGCGTATACATATTCTCGTTCTAACATACATTTTTAATATTTCTGGTGGTACAGCGGGGAATTTACTGGTAATTATTTGACCACTTTGCGTATAATTTTAGGTGTGCGTCACAGTTCAGCACGTCCATGAGTGTCCCTGAAAATTAACTCAAATTCCTTTATTTGGTTTATCATTCTAACGATGGAACGAGTAGACCTCCCCGAGATAACATTTCTATCCACCCCACAGGGGCTGTACCAGAAGAAATGGAAAGCATTTCCCCAGTGGGACTTCGCATTGACCTGTCATATTTTCTTTCACAGTTGGCGATGTAGTCGGCGAGGTACCGAAATCCGAAATCCCTCTGCTAAACAATCAGGTGTCGCTGTAGATTGCGGTGAATCTTTTTTTTTTTACGTCGCACCGACACAGATAGGTCTTATGGCGACGATGGGACAGGAAAGGCCTAGGAATGGGAAGGAAGCCTCCGTGGCCTTAATTAAGGTACAGCCCCAGCATTTGCCTGATGTGAAAATAGGAAACCACGGAAAACCATCTTCAGGGCTGCCGACAGTGGGGTTCAAACCCACTATCTCCCGAACACTGGATACTGGACGCACTTAAGCGACTGCAGCTATCGAGCTCGGTCGGTGAATCATTAACGGCACAGTTTTCTATCGCAATGATACTGTACAATGAACACATAAATTTCACTCCAGCTAACTTACTATTACACTGTTCACGCAACTAACGAAAAGAAAGTAAGTGCACCTCACTGCACGAAACACAGCAACTTAACAGAGATCTCACAGAAACGAACTACGACACACATACTACGCAAAATACAGTAGGCCACTATATAAGCCAACAGCAATATACGGAAAGAAAATACGTGTAGTTATTACGTGGAAATCCTTTCTTTATAAGACAGATATATATAAACAACGAAATGAGATACACGTGCGGTTTTATGCTACACAGTCACGGTGCTCCTGTGATGACGTCACGAGCAGGACGAGGGAAAACTAACATCTACTGCGCAACTAATCTGGGCCACCCGTGGCACAACTCATACACATGCCATTCTCGTTTCGAGTACCGAGATGGACTTCGGTCGGCCATAATAAAAAGAAAGATGTTGTTGTTTGAGTCATCAGTCCATAGACTGGTTTGATGCAGCCCTCCATGCCACCCTATCCTGTGCTAACCTCTCCATTTCTACGTAACTATTGCATCCTACATCTGCTCTAATCTGCTTGTCATATTCATACCTTGGTCTACCCCTACCGTTCTTACCCCCTACACTTCCTTCAAAAACCAACTGAACAAGTCCTGGGTGTCTTAAGATGTGTCCTATCATTCTATCTCTTCTTCTCGTCAAATTTAGCCAAATCGATCTCCTCTCACCAATTCGATTCAGTATCTCTTCATTCGTGATTCGATCTATCCATCTCACCTTCAGCATTCTTCTGTAACACCACATTTCAAAAGCTTCTATTCTCTTTCTTTCTGAGCCAGTTATCGTCCATGTTTCACTTCCATACAATGCCACGCTCCACACGAAAGTCTTCAAAAACATCTTTCTAATTCCGATATCAATGTTTGAAGTGAGCAAATTTCTTTTCTTAAGAAAGCTCTTCCTTGCTTGTGCTAGTCTGCATTTTATGTCCTCCTTACTTCTGCCATCGTTAGTTATTTTACTACCCAAGTAACAATATTCATCTACTTCCTTTAAGACTTCATTTCCTAATCTAATATTTCCTGCATCACCTGCCTTCGTTCGACTGCACTCCATTACTTTTGTTTTGGATTTATTTATTTTCATCTTGTACTCCTTACCCAAGACTTCATCCATACCATTCAGCAACTTCTCGAGATCTTCTGCAGTCTCAGATAAAACAACAATATCATCGGCAAATCTCAAGGTTTTGATTTCTTCTCCTTGGACTGCGATTCCCTTTCCAAATTTATCTTTGATTTCCTTTACTGCCTGTTCTATGTAAACATTGAAAAGGAGAGGGGACAAACCGCAGCCTTGCCTCACTCCTTTCTGGATTGCTGCTTCTTTTTCAAAGCCCTCGATTCTTATCAGTGCAGACTGATTTGTATACAGACTGTAGATAATTCTTCGTTCTCGGTATCTGATCCCTATCATCTTCAGAATCATAAATAGCTTGGTCCAATCAACATTATCGAATGCCTTTTCTAGATCTACGAATGCCATGTACGTGGGCTTGTCCTTCTTGATTCGATCCTCTAAGATCAGACGTAAAGTCAGGATTGCTTCACGTGTTCCTACATTTCTTCTGAAGCCAAATTGATCTTCTCCCAACTCAGCTTCAACTTGTTTTTCCATTCTTCTGTAAATAATACGTGTTAAAATTTTGCAGGCATGAGACACTAAACTAATGGTGCGGTAGTTTTCACACCTGTCAGCACCGGATTTCTTGGGAATAAGTATAACAACATTCTTCCGAAAATCGGATGGGACTTCTCCTGTCTCATACATCTTGCACACTAAATGAAATAACCTTGCCATGCTGGTTTCGCCTAAGGCAGTCAGTAATTCAGAGAAACTATAGAAAGATAATACATCAAATAAATTTAAAACGTTACATTACCGTCAATATTATTCATCGAAGCATGCAAATGATGCAGCAGTTTTCCACAGATTTAAACTTATAAAACCACCATAAGAAAAGCAAAAACGCCGCTCATGTGTGTGTGTGACACATCTCTTCTTTCCCCAGCATAAACAGCCCAACATTACTTCAAGGAGAAGATATTAAAAAGGTCTCGCCGAGAAAAGATCCTTCACGCTCGCGACAGAGGGAGCTGCCCTCTGTCGACAGAAGGTTGAAATACAATAACTATAGGAACAGCCAGATATCTACTCTTGGAGACATCGGTATAATCACATTAGAAACCATGCTAAATTAGCATGTTTCAAACCGCAGTTCATTCCTTCTTCCATAGCATTGTTCTTTTTCTTTTCTTTCTTTAATAGTGGTTTAATAACGTGGCACTAACACATGTAAGGTTTTCGGCGTCGCAAGGATGGAAAAGGACTAAGATTGGGAAGGTAGCGGCCATGGCGTTAATTAAGGTACAGCCGCAGCATTTGCCTGGTGTGAAAATGGGAAACCAGGGGGAAAATCATAGCATTATGTATGGGAGAGAGGTTAAAGAATACTTAAATGGATATGTGTGAAATAAACTGTTCTGAAGATATATAATAATAATAATAATAATAATAATAATAATAATAATAATAATAATAATAATAATAATAATAATAATAATAATAATAATAACAATAACAATAATAATAATCATAATAATAATAATAATAATAATAATAATAATAATAATAATAATAATAATAATAATAATAATAATAATAATAATTAATTAATTATTAATTAATTAATAATTAATAATTATTATTATTATTATTATTATTATTATTATTATTATTATTATTATTATTATTATTATTATATTGATATTAAATATGATTATTATTATCTCCAATCTGGGAACAGTGTTTGAGAAGCCAAGCTCTGCCTGTTACAAGCCCGGACAAAGGGCGAGCGATAGACTAGTAACACCTCTTTAAAAACCTTGGACCAGCAGGCCCGGCTGGTGGTACCTTGTAAGGGCCTCTTACTAGGGTTACAGAAAAAATATGGGGAACGGTTTTGAAGTCGCAAGAAGATCTTGCATGTCAACAAACTGGTATCAGGCATGAAAGTTGCAATGAGAAACTGAAATCTTCGTGGTGACAAAGTTAGGCATTTGGATCCGGGGGCCCCAACATCATTGTGCAATCGGAGGGTTTTGTAAAACCTAAGACAAATCAAAAATATAGAAACAGAGTATACATAGGGACACTGGATATAAATTCACTGTCGAAGATAGGGAAACAAATGGAATTGACTGAACTAATGAAGGAACGACAACTGAAAATTTTAGTTATGCAAGAGACAAGTTATAGAGATGAGGACACAGTACAAACACACCACTACAGAATCTATAAAGGTACACCAGCAGAGAAAATACAATACATTAAAGGTCTCTGGATGTTTGGAGCAGCATTTGTAGCACATGATTCACTGTCAGACAAAATAACGGAATTCAGATCTACTATATCAAGGATGTCAACTCTAACCTTCAAGAAATTTACACTTAATAAATATACTATGGTCGTCTGACGAGAGATCACGTGGATGCCGTGTAAGGGATGCGAGGGCTGCTGCTGCGCATGCGTCAGTTTCAAGTCTTAAGGTTGGACAATAAACATCTCGGTCCGTCTGCAGAGACACTTGCGAACTGAGGTGCAGTTGTGAAATTTCAAAGTGGTAGTGCAATTGTGATTTAGTTACACCTTTACTGTAAGTACTTCATAATTAACATGCATCTGTTTTAGAGAGCTTTCACTGTCTATGACGACGAATGTTTGTAGCCTAGTGTAGTATCTCTTAATCGTGCTGTACCTACAAGCTGCCACGACTTCACGTCACACGCAGAAATTACATTCATGAATAAATAAGAACAAGTAACAAAATCCCGGGAATGTATAACATTTTTGCGAAGGCGTGGAAAAAAATCTAGAGAATGTAGTTAATTTTACCGTAGGTAAGTTACTACTATTTGATACGTTCCACAACTTAATGTGCTCCAACCGACCACAGAGTAAATCGCAAATATAAAACATAATAGAAAAGAGGACTTCTACAGAGCTACAGTAATTTAAGAAGCACGGAAACGAGCCTCTCAGTCCTATTGTGGAGTGTGTCATACCGTGCTCAGTTATTTAAATAGTTGATACATTCATACTGTACAGTTTATGCAATTACTGGTAAATCGATCGCACCTAGACTAATTGATCCCATGATCTTCACCATATTACGTACGATACAGGCAATCTATTACCTTGACAGCTGTCAGTCTGCCCCCGGTTCCGGTACTTGCGCTAATACACTTCTCACTCGACTTCATTCATCGCTCGAGTGTTATGGCCGCTTTAAACGTGCTCTTCTGAATGACGACGCTCTACGTGCCACGTGTCCACGGCTTGAACTCTGGTGCGCTCCGAGTGACGTCATCGTTGCACGTGGCTCCACGCATATGACGTCAGTGAAGCTACATCACCGGGTCAAGTTTGGGACGCTGACCCCGGTAGCGACCACAGACAGAAATACATTCCCAAACACAGTTTAGCACTTGACCTCTTCCGGGTTCAAAGCGGATTCGGTGCAATCCGAGAGATAATGATCAAAAACATCAGACTAAAAGCATGTAAACAGTTCAGCCAAACCGCTATATTACCGAGTTAAGCCAATCAGATTAACACTGTAATAGCATAAATCAAATGTGCAAACTTATAAAGAATAAAAGTAACATAAAACATTAGTTTTCGTTTTTTCAATTTTCTTTACGTCACGCCGACACAGGGTTCGAAACCACTGCTTTCTCCCGAATGCAAGCTGACAGCTACGTGATTCAAACAGCGCAATTACTCACTCGGCCATCAGTTTTCCTAAAAATTTACCAAACTTATGTTTAAATATAGGCTATATTTATAAAAACCAAACCCCACGCCGCAACAGCCCCGAAGGGGCCTACAAAGTGACCGCTAATAATTTCGTGCGGCTATTTCTAGCCGAGTGCAGCCCTTTTAAGGCAGACCGTCCGATGAGGGTGGGCACATCTGCCATGTGTAGGTAACTGCTTGTCATTGTGGTGGAGGAAAGTGTTATGTGTGGTGTGTGAGTTGCAGGGATGTTGGGAACAGCACAAACACCCAGCCCCCGGGCCACTGGAATTAACCAATGAAGGTTAAATCCCTGCCCGGCCGTGAATCGAACCCGGGACCCTCTGAACCGAAGGCCAGTACGCTGACCATTCAGCCAACGAGTCGGACAAAGTGACCGCTGCTCACCCCTACAGGGTAACTAACTCTAAATTTTCAAATGGAGGACAGACTCTTAATAAGATGTGTTTTCATAAAAATTGAGGACACATAGAATTTTAATTTTTAAATACACAGTTAAGTATTACATACCTTATAATTGATATGTTGATAAAGATTCTGAAGTTGTAGCTATGTTATGCTGATATTTATCGACTGCACACACTTTCGACAGCAAAGATGAACTGTTTCCTTGTAACAAATAGGGTAATTGTAAAACACTCTACATGCCATGGTTTACAAGTTGTACCTCGCCGTTATAATACTCTTAACAGACTCGGTCAGCAAACGGTTTTTTTTTATTCTGCCCACTGTGTATTAATCAGGTAAAACACTTTTAACGGTTGCATTGCAACTTGGAATAGCGAAACAAAAACTGACAAACTTTAAGTAGCTCACCAAATGTTTCAATGTCAGGGCTACATTTGAAAAACTCGCACAACTGCTTATCTAATGTTGTATGTTTATCAATTACGGAATTCCTAGTGTAAATTCTAAACATTGTGAAACTGGTCAAAAAGTTTAGAACCTCTACCACCACACCTTTAGATTGCAAATACTCGAGACCAGGAAGAACGTCTTCAAACGTAATCTCTTTCATACTATGAAGCTTCATCCATTGGAAACAAACTCTTCCGTCATAGTGTTCCTCCACATTTCATAAAGACCAGCATATTCTACAAATGCAATGTATTCTTTTTCGAAGCCATTTTCAGTGAGGGATTTAGAAACTGTTTGGCTTAAGAGGCATACATTTATTTTCCATCCTATCATAAAAACTTACTTCGGTGAATACCCATCTTAGTTCATCTGAAATCCATGGGAGGGAAAAAATAAATGGACTGGTGCACATGCGATTGCATTGCGAGATTGTATCACTGACAAAATCAGAGTGCATGCGCATCGAATAACCAAATGCTGAAGACGGCACACAAATCCAGCCCCTGTGCCATCCGAATTAACCAATGAAGGTTAAAATCCCCGACCCAGCCGGAAATCGAACCCGGCACCCTCTGGACCAAAGGCCAGCACGATAACCATTTAGCCATGGAGCCGGACATCGTATTGGTTATTGTTTTATATTGTTTTGTTTCCGAGGAAAGATTTTTCTGTGTGTTTCGTTTAGGTTAGTTCTTCTTCTTCTTAGTCTGTTTACCCTCCAGGGTTGGTTCTTCCTTAGAACTAGGAATTCCACCTCTACCGCCTCAAGGGCAGTATCCTGAAGCGTGTGACTTTGGGTCGGAGGATACAACTTGGATGGAGGACCACTAACTCGCTCAAGTGTTATTGTGGTGGAGGATAGTGTTATATGTGGTGTGTGAGTTGCAGGGATGATGGGGATAGCACAAATACCCAGCCCCTGAGCCATCGGAATTAACCAGTGAAGGTTAAAATCTCCGACCCGGCCGGGAATCGAACCCAGCACCCTCTGGACCGAGGGCCAGTACGCTGACCATTCGGCCAACGAGTCGGAAATCGTACATAGATGAAAGAAAAAGAGAGAAAGAAATGGAAGTTGAATCCAAAAAGAAGTCGTGGGAAGATACTGGTGATAACCTAGAAAGACTAGGTCAAGTAGTAGCGAAACCTTTCTGGACAGTAATAAAGAATCTTAGGAATGGGGGGAAAAAGGAAATGAACAGTGTTTTGGGTAATTCAGTTGAATTCTTACTAGATCCCAGGGAATCAATGGAGAGGTGGAGGGAATATTTTGAAAACCTTCTCAACGTAAAAGGAAATCTTCCTGTTGGTGTCGCGAACAACCGAGCTAATGCGGAGGAGGGAAATGATGTTGGTGAAATTCCGCTTGCGGAAGTGAAAAAATCCATCGTCATAAAGCAGCAGGAATAGATGAAATTAGAAATGAAATGGTTAAGCATAGCGGGAAGGCAGGGATGCAATGGCTTCATAGAGCAATAAGATTAGCATGACATGTTGGTAAGGTACCTTCAGATTGGACAAAAGCAGTAATTGCACCTATCTATAAGCAAGGGAACAGGAAAGATTGCAACAACTATCGAGTTAACTCATTGATTAGTATACCAGGCAAAGTATTCACTGGCATCTTGGAAGGGAGGGCGCGATCAGTGGTTGAGAGGAAGTTGGATGAAAACCAGTGTGGTTTCAGACCACAGAGGGGCTGTCAGGATCAGATTTTCAGCATGCGCCAAGTAATTAAAAAATGCTACGAGAGGGATAGACAGTTATGTTAATGTTTCGTAGATGTAGACAAAACATATGGCAGTGTACCGAGGGAAAAGATGTTCGCAATACTGAGAGACTATGGGATTACGGGTAGATTATTAAAATCAATCAAAAGCATTTATGTTGACAACTGGGCTGCAGTGAGAATAGATGGCAGAATGAGTTCTTGGTTCAGGGTACTTACAGGGGATTTTTACCTTTGTTGTTCGCAGTTTACGTGGATCATCTCCTGAAAGGTATAAAGTGGCAGGGAGGGATTCCGTAAAGTGGAAATGTAGTAAGCAGTCTGGCCTATGCTGACGATTTGGTCTTAATGGCAGATTGTGTCGAAAACCTGCAGTCTAATTTCTTGGAACTTGAAGATAGGAGCAATGAGTATGGTATGAAAATTATTCTCTCCAAGACTAAATTTATGTCAGTAGGTAAGGAATCCAAGAGAATTGAATCTCAGATTGGTGATACCAAACTGCAACAGGTAGAATTTCAAGTATTTAGGATGTCTGTTCTCCCAGGATAGTAATATAGTAAGTGAGATTGAACCAAGGTGCAGTAAAGCTAATGCAGTGAGCTCGCAGTTGCGATCAACAGTATTCTATAAGAAGGAAGTCAGCTCCCGGACGAAACTATCTTTACATCGGTCTGTTTTCAGACCAACTTTGCTTTAGGGGAGTGAGAGCTGGGTGAATTTAGGATATCTTCTTCGTAAGTTACAAGTAACAGACATGAATGTAGCAAGAGTGATTTCTGGTATAAATATGTGGGAACAATGGCAGGAGGGTACTCGGAATGAGGAGATAAAGGCTAGGTTAAGAATGAACTCGATGGATAAATCTGTACGCATAAACCGGCTTCGGTGGTGGGCTCATGTGAGGTGAATAGAGGAGGATAGGCTACCTAGGAGAATAATGGACTCTGTTACGGAGGGTAAGAGAAGTAGAGGGAGACCAAGATGACAATGGTTAGACTCAGTTAAAATAAGAGGTGTAGAACTAAATGCGGCCACAGCACTAGTTGCGATTAGGGGATTGTGGCGATGGTTAGTAAATTCACAGAGGCTTGCAGACTGAACGCTGAAAGGCATAACGGTCTATAGTGAAGATGTATGTATTTATTAATTTATGTCTTTGCAAGATCCTTGGCCCTCTTTTACACTTAACCACATTCTGAGTTATAAGGTAGATTTTGTGTTCTTTCAAATTAATAAGATGGTGTTTATGATAATGATGATGCTATTGGGGAACAGGAGCTTTTAACGCACAAACTTCAGTGAAGAGTGCCTCGTAATACGGGGTGACAAAGCGGTATACTTCCATGTAAAAATAAAACGGATAGAAAGAGTTAATTGCTTTCTGCAGTTTCTTAGTTTTCCCTCTGTATTGACTAAATTCTATTTATAACAAGGTGCCGGTGTATAAAAGTGACGATTCTAACAATAATTCAAAAATGAGCAAGTAATTTCACAGTAGGTTCTGGAGTTACTCTGGAAAACTAATTATCTGCGTGACTAATGCACTGTAATGAATTAATGTAAATACTTAAATACAACGTCATTCATTCTCACATCAGCTACTCATTCGTACAACCTGGTTACGCACTTAGGAGGAAATTTTGGCAAAATCTTTTAAAAAAGACCAATGTCGTGCAGTTACTAATTATCAGTAGGAGAGAATTCCATAGCCTGTTTCCAAACACAAGGAATGAAGCGATTTGTGGGTATAGTAAGCGAGGAGTTGGATCGAGTGTAATATTTATGAGTGAAGGAGAGGCAGCTAAGATCTGAGGTAAGACACTGCGGATTTGCTTCATTCAAATACTGAAAAATGAGTCTAGCAATGTCTAAATATATAATTATTTGCTGAAAAATTGCTTCGTGTAAAAATATGACTGATACATGAGTTGTTTAATTTCAAGAGAATGTTTGTGCCACTGTAGCGTCGACTAATACATCGCAGTTGTTGAGAATGGGTAACTCCAGAGTCAGAATTAATCTTATTTTCATATTTTGTTGAAGGAGGAACTAGTAAATTCTGAGTCGGTGAATCGAAGCAAGTATCAGCTATTTGTTCATTCCAATCTAAGGTTCTATTCATAATGACCCCAAGTATGTTCACATACTTTTGCAAGGGTATTACCTCGATGTTGATCATAAGTGGGGGCAAAGTCTTTCTGTCATATAATTATTATAGCCTGTGTTTTAAGTAGATTAATTTAACAGAAAGTTTGTACTGGCATAGGAGTTGATTAGGTTTATATTCGTATTCACTTCCTGGATGATGGTATCAATATCTTGAGTTTTGAGGTGTATATAGATTTGCAGGTCATCTGCATAGAGTGGTTGGTACACTTATGTAAATGATTAGCGATACCATTTATAATGAATAAATAGCAGATATCCAACTACTGAAACCTGTCGGACCCCTTCGATTTTCCTCTTCCACTCTGATGATTTATCGTCTAACACCACACGCTGACGTCTGTTTGTGAGGTATGAGGAGAACAGTCTTACTGCAGTGGATGTCAGATTAAGTCCTTGTAACTTCGCTAATAAGATCTGAATATTAACTGTGTCAAGTGCACTTCTGGAGTCTAGGATAGTTAGAAGTGTCAATTTCCTGTCGTCCATGGCTTTTATGATGTCGTACGTAATTGTAACCAGGGCTGTCGCAGCATCCGTCCTTCCCGAAAATCTGATTGAAGGGGGATCTAACAGTGAATACTTTACCAAATATTGTATCAATTGTTTATGTATTAGACTCTCTAGGGCTTTAAAGAGAGCTGAAAGTATAGACATCTTGCTCTTGCTATTTCAACACTTCGACAATCATTACACTCAGTTATCAATAATCTGCGTTTAAGGCTGTCACCCAGCTGGCAGATTCCCTATTGATTGTTCACCTAGCATTTTCGTAAATATTTTCAAAGAGCATGGGAATTTACCGAACATTTTCCGTGATAAATATTCTAATCCTTTATTTCTTGTGCTCTAACTGAATATTTTCCCCAATTTGTCCTCTTGAATTTCAACTTTATTTTCATAATCTTTCCTACTTTTAAAAGCTCCAATCAAGCTTCTTCGTCTACTAAAGTCATTCCACGTCATCTCTTCAATGACAGCTTGGAACATACCGATTAGTCGAGCAGCTCGTTTCATTACTTTCAAGTTTTCCCCAGTCAAAAGTTTGTAACATTTTCTTAACACTAATCTTTCGTTGGAAATCACCAAGAATAAATCGCGCTGCTTTCTCAGACTTTTTCTAGTTCTTGTATCAAGTACTGTAATCCTGGTGAGGGTCCCATACTCTGGAGCCATATTATATTTGGGGTCTTACCGGAGATTTGTACACACACTCCTTTATGATCTTTCTGTAAAACTGAAATACCCTCATAACCATGTGTAGAGATTTATATACTTTCTTTACAACCTCGTTAATGTGATCACCCCAATGAAGATCATTCGTGATAGTAACACCTAGGTACTTACAGTGATCCTCATGAGGTACTATCTGACTTAAGCCTGAGTTTTCAACCCGTTTGCTATCACACCGTACCGTTGTCTACTCTCCATCTCACAACATTTTCGATACTGCCTGAAACGAAAACTCATCATAACTCGCTTTCTTTTAGCAATACAGAATGTCATAGAAAACACTTTGTCAGACTATTTACGATGTTACAAGCGCCACTCACAGGGTACTTTCTAAATGAGGGTTTTGGAACTGCACAGATTTCCCATATACTCTCCAAGTAAGTATAATAGTTTAGGTAGCACAACAGTGAAGATATCAACTAATATTCTGATATTTCAAAGTTCTAGTTGGGTGTAAAATTGTTTAGTTCCACACATCTTGTCTTTAAATAATTAATAACTGAGATTAGCCATCATAGCCTAGAACTCCCTCTGCTTCCCTTATTCCCCATGGCCGAATATATCGTTCTCCTTGGAAACATACAGTATCTTCGTCATTCGGCACACATGACACACTAACAAAGCCAGTTTTTTCCACACAGGTCCTTCCACTGAATTAATTTCTAACCTGCTCTTTATCTCCTCATTACCTGCACTCGCCTGTTCGTACCAACATTCATGCTCGCAATTTTCAAGTCTCTTACATCAAATTTATCTATAAGGTATCCCGAATTCATCCAAATTCCATTCCCTTAGAGACCGTACAGTCAGTCAGGAAACAGGCCTGTATAAAATAGACATGAGTTCATTCGTAAAGAATACCTTTCATTGTTCCTGCGCTCTCAATTAGCTTTGTTGTATCGTGATACAATTTCTCTCAGTATACAAGCACTGCTTAAGGACAATATCCCGTCTCGTTCCCAGGACTTGTTCACGCCAGCGAAGACAACACTGACACATCTTCTTTGTGCTTGGAGCCACCCGAAGCCGATGCCTAACGGCGATAGTAAAGGGAAATTGCCACTGACCATCGCAGCATTTTCTTTTGCATCGTATGAACAGATGTAACAGTTTCATTATTTGGAAACTGTCAAGCACTTGGTCCATAGTTTCCTGCTCGTATAGCAGGGCCTCTCAGGGTGCATACACCGGTGCATTGCGCGACGCAAGTTGCAAAAGACGACTTCGCTCGGTTGACCAGAGTGCAGATCCCCACTCCAGGATTTTGAGCAATAGCGCTGTCTCTCTCCTTCCCTACGCCTGTCTCGCTCGCTCTGCCGGTCTCCCCGTTTCTCCCTTGCTCTGCAGCGCTCCGCCATCCGAGCAGAGTTGAGCCGAGTTTAGACGAGTCGCCCCGAAACAAAACGCTGGTCCGAAGCGAGCCGAGTCCGACCACTGCGCGGTGCACTGAACCTCTGCACCTCAGTTTCCACGGGTGAGATTTTGGGCACTTGAGAGGCCCTGTCGTATAGTGATTCTTGCTGCTGTACAGTTCAATTGGCCATCTCTCTGCGTGGAAGCATTGGTTGGCGACCACGAAGCCTCTGACTGTATCTGACATTATTTTCACTTAGTTGTGCTGGCCTCCTCACTTTCATCTTCCCTATTACTCCTCCCTTCGTCAGCCGTAGTTGTCTTCTTCCACAGTAATATGCTTGTGAGGTCCAGAGATCCTTCGTTCTTACATGCCCACCAGGCTATTTCTGGCCCTTGCCTTTCTTATAGCGAAACCTAATGATGAGAAGAGTCAAATGACTTACAGCTTTCTTCTGATTCTGATAAGAGGAGAAAAATATGTTGGTGGTTTCTTTCTCTCCTTCAGACAACACCTTCGGAACGTACAATCCAGAATAAGAACTTGCAACAATGTAATTCAAACATTATGAGGTTTAACCTGGGGTTCAACTGCAACTTCACTTCGATGCACAGCTTTGGGATTCGTCTTTTCGGCTGCCAAGTACTATGCTCCTGTTTTGTTGAGCAGCCCACACATCAACCTCAAAGATACGTAGCTCAACACCTCGTTGTGTCCCATCACCAGCACAGTAAGTTGGTGGTAGTGATTACTTGTTTAAGAGGATGTACAACTGGGCAACCATCCTCTATATAACAGTAATCAGAGGATCCGACATTTCGAAACATGAAGGTATCGGTCAAAGAAATACAAGGGCCACAAAGGGTTGAAAATGAAATACTGCCTAGGACTCGAAACCTAATATCGTCGAGGTCGTAAAAGAACAAGAGTTGACCAAGGGAGGTCGGATAGGATAGATGAGAGTAAGGAGCCTGGCACAAGTAAGTGGGAGCAATACCACGACTCAGCTAAGGGCCCCGTCGTCTCCAACCCAGCTCCCAAGTTCAGGGCAAATGGGGCCCTTTTAGTCGCCTCTTAAGACTGGCAGGGGATACCGTGAGTGTTATTCTACCACTTCCATCCACAAGTGGGGCAAAATAAGATCTACACCCATATATTGTCCACCTATACTTAGCCATGTCTCCCTACTGTATCTTTGAAGTAAAAACGCTCTCCTCAGAGAGTTCAAGAAAGTAATTAGTAAACCCCAATTACCAATAGATGGTGACATCGCTGACGTCCATCTGAATCGCCTACGGTCACGAAACCCATCTTTACGAAATTCAATGGAACTGAAGAATACCAACTTCAATATACCTCAAGAATGGCAGCGAAGACAAGGTACTAGGCTTCAGTGAACTATGCCACGCGGTCATTCGTCGCTGCCACCTGAATTTGAGTTTCCTCGGGAAACATGGCCTACTCTCAACAGGATACGATCAGGCCATGATAACTGGACAGATTTTCTCCACAAATGGAAAAGAATTTCTACATCTAAAAGCGATTGTGATGCATCTAAGCAGACCATCCAGCATCTTATCAACGAGTGTCCAAAAAGGAAGTGCAGTGGCGATATCAGTTATTTTGTTCATGTGTTACCAGAGACAACTGTTTGTCTTAATTTCCTAAAACTGTTACCATGTACTTATCGTATTGTATCTGTAAAGCCATACGCTAAATCAATAAATAAATGAATAAATAAATAAATAAATAAATAAATAAATAAATAAATAAATAAATAAATAAATAAATAAATAAATGAATAAAATCCAAACCAAACCCCATGGCACTACAGCCTTTGAAGGGCCTTGGCCTACCAGGCGACCGTTGCTCAGCCCGAAGGCCTAAAGATTACGAGGTGTTGTGTGATCAGCACGACGAATCCTTTCGGCCGTTATTCTTGGCTTTCTAGACCGGGGCCGCTATCTCACCGTCAGATAGCTCCTCAATTCTAATCACATAGGCTGAGTGGACCTCGAACCAGCCCTCAGGTCCAGGTAAAAATCCCTGACCTGGCCGGGAATCAAACTCGGGGCCTCCGGGCGAAAGGCAGGCACGCTACCCCTACACCACGGGGCCGGCAAATAAATAAATAAATAAATAAATAAATAAATAAATAAATAAATAAATAAATAAATAAATAAATAAATAAATACTGTTTTCACGCCCCACTAATTACTTTGAGGGAATTCGGAGACGCCGAGGTGCCGCAA